>NC_066875.1:28195227-28472727 GCF_022985175.1 Labeo rohita | reverse complement strand
AAATTTGCTGTTTTTTTCTTAGTTTTTTACATTAGGGTTGTATGTTACATCTAATGTTGTTAAGTGAATGATTACTGTATTATTTCACTTTCATGTGTTTTACCATGATGGTGGTTAGTGTTTGTGTGAATGACACTGTGCACCTTCTATATATGTTAATATTTAAAAGCTGCTTGTGATGGGCTTTGGTTCATCATGTGACTTTCTCACCAACACCTGCTTTTGGTGGTTATCAGTGTATTACAAAAGTGCGAAACAGATTTCAGTACTTCAGTATGTTGGTATATTAACATTATATCGGTTAATGAAATGATGGTATTTAAATGTAAATTTAAGTTAAAACCGTAAAACCTAAAACGTTGCTTCGATATTATTTTACGGTAAAATTCTGGCAACTACAGCTGCCGTTTTTATACCATAAATTTTACTGATTTTTTTTATACAGTGTGAAACGAAGATATTTTGAAGAATGTTGGTAATCTAACACTTTTGATGAATAAATAAATAGTTTTTGGGAAAAACTATCCCTGTAACAAGAGTTAACCAGAGTAGTACAGAAACAAAACAAAACAAAACAAAACCAAAACAAAAAAAGTAAAAAAAAAAAAAACACCCGAAATACACACATAATAAGGTGAAAAAGCCAAGCCAGAGAAAAAGTAAGTGTGAGCTGGAGTTTCCTGGTCAGTGAGTGCACCCTTGTCACATTAATTCCCAAGAATCTTTGCACCACGCCACATCTCTGCCGCCAAATACCACAGCAATGCAAACTGGACCGACCACAACGCCACTGCCCGCCTGTGCCAAGACCTCAAAATTATGTTCCTGACACTGTAATTGTACGGAAAGATGACACAAAACCAGGTTTCCACTGGTTTCAGAAGATTTCTCTGATTGTGTTTAATGAGCAGCTTTGGGCCCAGAGCTGTTTTTTTCCCCTTCCACGCTCTCTTTTTTCCCTCAGAGATGAGAGAAGTTGTGTTATTAATTTGACACAGTCATTTACCACTGGCTAAAGACTACAGACCTGGAATATGTTAGACGTTGAAGTTTCCGTACCCACAAATGGAAAGAGGGAAACGGACACAAACAGACGGATGAGGGCGGAACATTATATGAGGATATACATCGGGTAAAATAAGTACTGAACACGTCATCATTTTTCTCAGTAAAATATATTTCTAAAGGTGCTGTTGACTTGAAATTTTCACCAGATGTCGGTAACAACTCAAGTAATCCATACATACAAAGAAAACAAAATAAATAAGTTCAAAAATTAAGTTACGTGCAATAAAATGGAATGACACAGGGAAAAAGTATTGAACACATGAAGAAAGGGAGGTGCAAAAAGGCACCAGCTGAAATCTATCCGTAATTAGAAAGCAATCCTGCCCATTGCCAGTGGAAATTAATATTAGCTGATTCAGTCCCAACACCTACAGTACCAGGATGATGAAGATGAAACAAAGGTGGACATTTCAGCAAGACAATAATCCCAAACACAGTCAAGGAAACTCTCAACTGGTTTCAGAAAAAGAAAATAGAGCTCCTAGAATGGCCCAGCCAATCACCTGACTTGAATCCAATAGAATTAAAGATCAGAGTTCATAGAAGAGGCCAACAGAACCTTCAAAATTTGACTCTGTGGAAGAATGGGCCAAAATCACACCTGAGCAAAGCATGCGACTAGTTTCTCCATACAGGAGGCGTCTTACCAACAAAGGCTTTTTTTAAATTTTATTTGAATGTATGGATTGCTTGGGTTGTTATCGACATCTGGTGAAAATTTCATGTCAACAGCACCTTAAAAAATATATTTACCAGGAAAAATGGTGACGTGTACTTCTTTTACCCGCTGGATGTTATAAGAAGTAGTACATATAGATTGCCACATCAATGACAACTGCGAGTGATATTTTAGTGAAAAGTCAAACTATCATCCCCCTGAGTGACACAAGATATAAGCTTGCTGTGTGTGTGTGTGTGTACGCGTGTACAGTACGACAGGGATACAAGACCCGAAGACAGCAGGCTTTGCCTATTATTAACCCAGATCAGTGCATTCACGCCGGGGTGGCAGCTGCACACAGACATCCACGAGAACAAAGGAGCACAAGCACACGCCTGCGAACATCTCAAACACAGACCTCTGGGAGGACATTAATTAAACACAATTGACATGAAAAAGAGTGGAAAGAAGAGATGAGACAAGAGAAAAGAGACAAAGTCTCCTGTAAGTACTGACACACACTGCTCCTTCTGTTCAGCATGAGGGAAGCAGTCCAAACTCATCAGGAAAATATGGCTCCCAAACTCCTTATGCTCGTCTAACACACACAACACACACGGCTCACTCGGCACATAAGCGGTCTACATTTAATCACAGACATCACGCTGAGAGACAAATGCAATGGTAGAAGTAGATTACTCAAATGACAATAGTCTTGGTTTACATTTCCTACGTTCTAGTCCTTCTTTGACCTTTCTGTTTGAGAGTGTGTGCGCGCTTTTGTCAATTCCCTGTTTTTTGTCTTCCATCTGTCAGTCTGTCTGTAGCCCCTCCCCAGCACCACCTGCAAAGAGTCTTTGACATCACCTGTGCCATCTGTTCACACACACACACAAACACACACCGCCGTACGGACGATTTTCATTTGTCCATGAAAAACCCAAAACAGCTCCAGCCCTTAAATATTAGCTTTCTATATAAATAAACTTTAATCCGTCCAGTGGCAGCACCAGACCTGGAATAAAAACAATAGGACCGGAATATCAAGTGGGATTCCCGCCTATCCCAAACTGCTAGTCAGCACTATTGAAACCTGTTTAACCCGAATCAAAACGGCTTTGAAATGAAAGCCAGTGAGATTTGTAAACAAACAACGGGTTTTACGCTAAACGATCATCTGTTTTCACACAGAAAGCACACAACTCCCAGAATGCACTGCCACTGACAACCACTGAATTCTGCTGAAAAAGTGATTCATCAAATGGAACTGAAGTATCTGGGGCCATAAAAGTGCCAGGAAAGTGTGATTAAGAACTGCAGAGTCTGACTGATACATCAACTTACATTTAAATCTAGTGAAACTCTCAGCCAGCTACAGAGCTCTTACAGTTAACCATGACGAGTGATTCATGACTCTTATGAACAGCCACGAGAAAAAGAGAGCAAGAAAAATTTTGTAAGTTTATATTTATTATAGTTTAATTTTTTTCAATTTATTCATTAAATAGGCCTACAGTAATGCTTCGGCAAAACATGCCCTGCATGATAACTTTATGTTGACATGAAAGGAGGTTTATGTCAGTGACTGGAGCTGTGTTCTGTTCTATTTGCAGTTCATTTCTGACCTCCTTAACAACTCGCAGTGCTCAAGAGCTTCAGTCAGAATGACACAGACCCTATTTATAGTGTGTGCTTTAGGGAGGATACAGTCCCTGGTGAAATCAGTTCAAAACTTCACTTTTAAAAAGGCTCAACTCCATCCCATCTCTCACACTGAACGCGTGAGCACGTCTAATGCTATATGCAAGCAACATGTAGGCAGCGAATACTCTGAGCCTCTGAGCGTGTAACCATGTTTCTTGTGTGAGTGTATGATTTGAAATGGTGAATTAGCCCGTGCGCATCTGTGAATTAGTATGCGGTTGGCCAAGAGTGTGAATTGGGTGTGTGTGTAGTGAGAGCAGTTTTAATTACTCAGACAAATACTAGATCCTTCTGAAGTTACACTTCACCACACATACTCACTTGTCTAATTTGAGTGACTCAAGCTGTCCATTAACTCGGTCTGACTGCACATTTGAATACGTAACCGAAGATTTCCAAAAAGCAGAAGTGACTCCACGTGATCCAATTCTGGACCAGGATCAGTATTTTTAAAACATGACGACACTGCTGGAATCTGTGCTGATGAACTACACCATTAGCCTGAAATCAGTCATCCATGAAAAAACAATCTACTATGATAGATGCACCAGTTACAGAGTGATACAGCCCACAAAGCATTTGAATTTTCAATAATAAATAGCTGAGTTGCGAATAAGGAATCCATTGTGGTCTGTTGTCTGAGCTTCTCACATAAACACACCATCAGCAAAAATTATTCACATCAACACAGAAGTTGAGAAACAAGCTCTCCCGTTCTGGATATGTTCAGAATGGAATACTAGTGTACTGCTTACTGTATGTATTTTCCTGTATATTTGTACACACTGACAAATTAAAGACTGGAGATAGCCGTTGAAAATTCAGCTGTGTCACCACAGGAATAAATTACAAATTAAAATGTATTCATTTAGAAACCATTTTAAATTATAACAATATTGCACAATATTACTGTTTTTGCTGTATTTTAGATTAAATAAATGCAGCCTTGGTGAGCAGAAGAGGCTTCTTTTAAAAAAACATTTTAATTTTACAAACACAGATGTTTATTGAAATTGCAGTGTATGTTACATCTGCTTCATTTATCACTCTGAAAATAGACGGTCATACTGGGCAGCATTTTGGAAGCATGCTCTATTGTGTATGCTGTAATGTATTCTTGCAGTGAACTGTCAAATGCAGAGTTTTCTGTAAAAATTATGTATACTATCATGCACAAACAGTGAGCGTAATAAGGTAGTATGCAACTCCAAAAACAGCCTCTCTGTTTCCCTCCCCCACACTACTGACATTAGGTTTCATAGTACTGCTAAGAAGGATTATCGGTGTAATGAATTCGCCCTGTGTCATGACACTCTTAAGATCTGGGACCTGCCAAACATTGTAATGCCCCAAGCAACTTGTGCATGTAAATTCATATTAGTAAATGAAGCATTTGCTTGTTTACGTAATACATCCATTCTTGCTCTGCTAGTTTCTTGTATGAATAAGCTACTACTGCACAAATTCAAATGTGGTAGTGACACTGCTGTCCATACAGTGTCAAAAAGCTCTCGGATTTCATCAAAAATATCTTAATTTGTGTTCTGAAGATGAAGGTCTTATGGGTTTGGAACAACATGAGGGTGAGTAATTAATGACTCTTTTTTGACTGAATGATCCCTTTAATGTAAAGCGAACTGTATCAATATTGCTTTGTCCCGTTGAGGGACAACTCCTTAAGATTTTCTATCAACTTCCATACACTGCACTGCTCTGAAATTTTCAGTGGTCATTGTAAAGTCTCATAAGATAAAGAGACATTGTTTGGTGCAATGACTCACCATCATCAAGCGTAATATCCTGCAGGCCAATGGTACGAAAGGTGGGCTCTCTATCCACTGGCTCCTGTTTGATGCTCAGCCTCTCTCCCTGTTGGGTCAGGGGGTGCACCAAGGGACCTGAAGGGGACAACCCAGCCAAGACAGGGCTGCTAGCTTGGGGAGAAGGCTGTCCAGAGAGTGCCATGGGCCCCAGGGGGCTGTTGGATGTAGGTGATGGGGAGGTGGGTGAGTGGTAGGGTAGGGAATGGAGTTGGGGGGATGAAGGCCCGGAGTGGGGAGATGGCACCATATGAGCAGGAGCACTGGAGGGTGTAGGGCAGGAGGCGGACCGCTGCCCGGCTGGGTGGTAAACCAGGGGACGCTGGAGCTGTGGGGGTGGCTGTCCCAGCGTGTGGGTGGGTGACGGGACCTGCCCTGGAGTGGGGCAGTGATAGCCTAGAGAGTGTAGGTGAGGTGCAGAGTGGGCCATGACCTGGTTGCTACCTGTGCAGGCTGCGTGGCTGGGGCTGGAGCCAGGCCCCGGAGGCACTCCAGAGGTGGGTGTCGAAGAAGCCGGGCCGTACACCATCCCCAAACCCAGGGTGTGACACCCGGCAGGGTCGGCCTGGAAGGGCATTCGCTCGTATGCCTGTGGGGAGCCCGCAGTCATAGGAAGACTGTGCTGGCCATTGAAGGGCATGTTGTGCTGTATGGGTGGGTAAGACGGCCTGGCAGTGGCAGCAGGGCCTGGGTGGAAGGGCATCTGGCATTCGGGAGGTGCATTCAGCCCTTGAGCCTGAAGGTGGGGCAGGTGGGGAAGAGTTGGGGAGCCTATCGGGGCGCAGGGGGCCTGGAGAGGGTGCAGGCCTGCAGCCAGGCCACGTGGAGAGCTGGACAGAAGGCCGTCCGGTGGGTGGGAGTGCTCTGGGGAGGACAGCGGCTGAGCACAGACCAAACTGGCAGCATGGACCAGAGGCATGGACATGGGCGGCACGGCAGGGGAGTCCAGATCATCCCTATGTTCCTGCTTGACCCGTACTGAGAGAGAAAGAGAGAGAAATACATGGGTGAAAAAGGAAGGACTTGACATTAAAATCTTAACATTAAAAACATTAGGCTGAACAGTAATTATCGTGTTTCACATCTTTGGTACTTTTCAGTAATATCAGTAATACGCCTTCAAGTATTTTTATTTATACTTCTAAAATTATATTAGCATACCAAACTGATTAACCATACTAATTTGGCAATTTCTTTTAAAGTTTAATAGATTCGCAGCACTAATGAACTCTTGTCCCATTTCCCATCTTCAATAAAACTGACAGCAATGTTATATGACTAACATATGTTCAAGATTTGTGTCCAACATAAAAACTGCACATTTTTCATTAAGTCAATATTTCCACCAAGCTCTTCTCTTCTCTTCTCTTCTCTTCTCTTCTCTTCTCTTCTCTTCTCTTCTCTTCTCTTCTCTTCTCTTCTCTTCTCTTCTCTTCTCTTCTCTTCTCTCAAAACATGCAGACAATGAGTAATAGTAACACAAAGTGTTCAGTAACCCATTTCCCGATCTGCCGTTTCCCTGGCCCGCATGAGTGGGGGATATTTTTATTTGCCGTGGACTCTAAGAGAGCATATGTTGCCTGCTTGAGTGCCATATAAACCAGTGCTGAATTTGGGAACTGAAGAATGCTGTCTGCCCTCCAGCATAGCTCCAAATGGGAACCAAAATCCAGTTCACAGCCCATACGCTGATGCAAGACCATTACTGCGGTAAAACTGTAGTTTCCTGATATGAAGAGCAAGTGGCGACCATGTGTGGGAGAGAGTGTGAATGCATCGGAGTTTGGTGTTACTCATTGTGTACCTACAATGCATTTGAAAACAAGTTTAGTTTCAGTTGATAAACGCAGCTAATAGCGTTCACCTCCAGATGCATTTTGGACCAAAGCTGGTGGATGTGACAAAGAGTTCTCAGACATTCAATTAGGTTTATTACAAACAACTTCCTCACAGGTCCAACAGCATTCACACTGTATTTAATCTGAATTTGGATTAGGATCTCTGCTCATCGCATTAGACGGCTTATTCATTACACATGAAGAGTCTGGCTCTAGTCTAACAACACAGCACCTCAGCCCTTCCCCCTGTCATGCCACTTTCTCAGCGGGCCGATGCCATGGCAACCACAGTCGCGTGGCCTGTACAGAATATTGGCTGCCTGTGCTGTCGTCTGATTGGCTGGGCCCTGACGGGTTAGTGTGGAAAACAGGAAACCCTAATTTGAGTGGGTGCTTTGTGGAGCGAAGAGGGTGGGCGGGAGGCTGGGCTTATCTTGCTCTCTTACTCTCCCCCTCTTTTTGTTCTCAATCTCTTCTACAGGCTAGCATGCAACTTGGAGATAGAGAGACACAAAAAAAGTTGCTCACGTGTGATTTAATTACGCCAACGCTGTTTTTCGGTTTGACTCACTTTGGGAAATTAATACCAAACCTGCTTTCTGCTATGAGAACCACACACGACTACACTTTATTAGAAACTCTAGAAGCCATAATTAGATGTCGCCTTTTACTGCACCCTGAATTTGGGCCTATTTCATCAGATATTCAATGTCAACTTCAAAAGCAGAACTAATAACGTGCTGATGTAATGCATGTCAACTCAACATGTGTGACAAATTATAATCGCCCTGTGAATCATCGACCTCATCATTCAACAGACTTATCACAGGGGAAAATCTTCCAAAATGCAAAGCAGTTCTGCAGAATATGACTATTAAGACAGATGAAGCCAATGGGAGATGGAAAATAAATGAGAGCGTTTAATGAGAGCGAGAAAAACAGAAAGACAAAGACATCGAAGGGGTCCAGTTCTTGAAAACCCTGGATTTTCATGGCTCCAGCCACATGTAAATCATGCTGATTCTTTCTTTAAGGTGTTTTACATGAGCGGTTACCAGGTGCTCAACTGTTACTGGAACAACCTCATCCCTAACCACACTGGTGCACAGTGCAGAGGAACGCTGGCATGATCAAACGGGTGACTCTGCTGTGAAAACCCACATGTGTGCCATTCTTGTTACTGTTATGTGAAGTTAGCAAGAAAACTATTTTGCATGAAATTGTGTCACGTGATTGTTGTGACACCAGACTCAGACATAATTCTCGATGTAAGGTGGACATTAAGTTGCAGTTGCCAAAAAATTCCAAAATGCAATAACATGATTTAACATATTTTATATTGCATGTTCTTGCAATTAATAACAAAGATCAATTATATATACAGTATTTATATCTCTCTCTCTCAGTGGTGTGAGGTGGTGTTCTGAAATGAGAAAAAAAAAAAATAAATAAATAAATAAAAAAAAGTAAAGTAAATTCATGTCCCAGTCACATTTTCCTAGTTAAACAAACATTACTTACACTACTTACAAGAAAAACATTTAAAAAAACATTTACATTTTCTCCAAAACAATACCTCAAGACAGTAACAGCTTTTCTTTTTAATAGTTGACTATTTTTGCATTTTTTGGATCATCAGTCATCAAAGCTTGGTAAATACTGGTCATAGACACAGAGGTTTACTTTAAATTTCACCGAGCTGATTACTCACTAAAAACTCCCACAGATCATGCTTTCATGCCATTTTAAGTCTTATTTTGACGTAACAAAGTGGATATATCGATATATAAGCATGAGCTGTTTACTTACCTTTTTAACTTTTCCCATTAAAGTCATTATGTTGTTCATTCAGACTGATTTATGAATGCAGAACGTGCATAAACACAAGAGGCATTTATCACATGAATCAATCATAGCCGAACATAACCAGTCACATCCAATCATATCGTGATGGAGGCATTGCCTCCTCTTGCATGACTTTTTCCCCATTTGCTCTCAATTACCCCCCACCAACTCATCACACGTTTTAGGGGGTCTGTTAAAACTCAATGGGCTCAGGGGAGGCGAGAGAGAGACAAACTCCCGCTGTAACTTTAGTTGCTGGTCTCATCCAATTTTTTGAGGAGACACAGCCTACCTTGACTCCTCAGAGGAAACGCCCCTCATACATATAATAATAATAAGCACCAAGTCAACATACAGTTTTATGCGAAAGTGTGGGAACCCCTTGCAGAATCTGTGAAAATGTGAATTATTTTAACAAAATAAGAGAGATCATACAAAATGCATGTTATTTTTTATTTAGTACTGTCCTGAGTAAGATATTTTACATAAAAGATGTTTACATATAGTCCACAAGACCAAAAAATAGCCGAAATTTTTTTAATATATATATATTTTTTTTATTAAAAATAGCCGAGAACCCTTGGTTCTTAATACTGTATGTGGTTACCTGGATGATCTACGACACTTTTTTTTGATGGTTGTCCCGTTTGTTCTAAACAGCTAAACTGAGTACTGTTCTTCAGAAAAATCCTCCAGGTCCTGCAGATTCTTCAGTTTTCCAGCATCTTTTGCATATTTGAACCCTTTCCAGCAGTAACTGTATGGTTTTGAGATCCATCTTTTCACACTGAGGACAATTGAGGGACTCAAATACAACTATTAAAAAAGGTTCAAAGATTCACTGATGCTCCAGAAGGAAACAGGAAAGAGCCTGCATAAAGAGAAAACTTTTAGAATTTGAAGATCAAGGCAAATTGTGCTTAATTTGTCTTCCGGGAAACATGCAAGTATCTTCTGTTGCTTCCAAAGGGCAGTACTAAATGGAAAAAAAAAATGATATTTCAACAAAATAAGAAAAATTTGGATATCTTCATCCTATTCAAAAGTTTTCACCCCCAGCTCTTAATGCATCGTGTTTTCTTCTGGAGCATCAGTGAATGTTTGAACCTTCTTTAATAACTGTATTTGAGTCCCTCAATTGTCCTCAGTTTGAAAAGATGGATCTCAAATTCATACAGTCACTGCTGGTGGAAAGGGTTCAAATATGCAAAAGATGCTGAAAAACTGAAGAATCTGCAGGACCTGAAGGATTTTTCTGAAGAACAGTGCTCAGTTTAACTGTTTAGAACAAACAAGGGACTCATGAACAACCATTACAAAAAAAAAAAAAAAAAAGTCGTAGATCATCCAGGTAACCACACACAGTATTAAGAACCAAGGGTTCCCAAACTTTTGAAGAGGGTTATTTTAATAATTTCAGCTATTTTTTCGTCTTGTGGACTACATCTTATGTAAAATATCTTCTAGTATCTCAGGACAGTACTAAATAAAAAAATAACATGCATTTTGTATGCATCTCTCATTTTGTTAAAATGATTCACATTTTCACAGATTCTGCTAGGGGTTCTCAAACTTTCGCATGCAACTATATTGCAATGATTTCTAATTTCCAAGATTTTGATCTTTAAACATATCTAAAACTCTAAGAGCTCATAAAAGCTCATGACACTGCTTAATGAAGAGCAACAGGTAGTTACTTTATCCTGAGCTCCAATTTTGGAAAATAAATGGCCTAATAACTATACTGTGCTGCTGAATACAGTACATACCTGGCAGATAAGTAAAGCGCTGTGACTGGCTTCTTTTCCGTTTGCCATTGCACACGTAGAACTGCACCTGCACTGCTGAAGTGACTGTCTTACTGTGATAAGGAGGCACCTCCACCACGATGCTAGACTACAGACAGAGACAAGAGACATACCTTTACTAAACAACACTTCATTGATGTCTGAGACAAACCTATCAAAGTTGTCTCGCTGAAGAATACAAAGTCCAAATATAGTCAAAACATACTACAACGTGCTCAAATCTGTCTTGCGTTAAACTCTCAGAGCACTCAAAAAGGCATTTCAGCTTTTGGTTTAAGAAAGAAAAGAAAGACTGTGAAAAGGTTCTGTAGACATATTTATTTGTGTCTGTGCTTTTGTTGGCAAATATTTTCTTAAACATGTAAAAAGGAAAGTATTCACTCACTCCTTGACTCTTCTCTCTGATGATCTTTCCCTCCACCTCCCACTGCGGTCGTCCATCTGAAGAAAGGAAAGTGTTAGCTTCATACGCGGGAACAACTTATTAGGACAGCTAGCATACACAAAGACCTGAACTGAACTCTATGTGCCAATATTAGCCCCTCAAATTAAGGTAACCTCTTCTCATTACCACCACCACCACTGCCATCATCATCATGTCTAACAGCCCTCTGTTGAAGCTTTAGAGATTAAGGCTACAAATAGCCAATCAGCATTAAGTTTCATTAGGTTCAGAGGGGAGCTCTACAGCTGCATGTTTCTACAGGTGCTCCTGCACCGAATCCAGAGAGAAGCTTGATAAATTGTGGCTTGCCTTGAGAATAATAAAATGATGAACTGAGTTTGCTTGCAAACGATAAGCCTTTTTCCACATAGTGAAAGAGGCTCAATTGCTCGAATAGATCAAAATGTCAGCTCTACGCAGGGACTGCGTATAACATTGACCTGACTATGAAAAACAAATGACATATTAAATTCTCCCAAGAAAGAGGGCTAGAAATGCTGGAGCTGTATTAGTGGAGTGACTTCTTAACAGCGGGCTACTTGAGACTTTTTAATGAAAATCAGATCAGTCTCACTCTGTTCGCACTTGCTGACAGGAACATAGAAGTCGCTTGGGCCCCTAACAGGTAATGATGTCATTTATAATGCCGTTCGGGTCTCAGAGAGACGTGTGGAAGAACATTATTTATTGTTGTATCATGGCAAGATGCATGGAATAACTTTATTCATAGCACAGTGCCTCCACGTGCTAGCCCGCGGAGAGGCGCGGGATCGCTCGGAAACATGCTGTCATCTCAAGTTTTTCCTTTGCCATAAAGCTAATCAACTGCGCAGACGTCTTACAGACAGAAAATGAAAGCCAAGGGACCAGAGCCAACTGGTTAAGACTGATCCTGGAAGGGAAAATAGTCACTTCATGGACCATAAATTACATAAATTGCACAAACAGCATGACACAGGTCTGATTTACACTCTTAAACACATTTCCAGCTTTGAAGTTTGTGCTTGACATGAGTCTAACATGAGTCAAGCAGCAGTATAATCTCAGGAATGTCTAAAATGAGTAATTTTGCATGTGTAATGTTTATGAGCGGGTACGTATGCATATATATCAGGAAAAACCTTTTCGAAGGGGTAATGTAGAGGGCAGTGTTTGAGTACTGTTATCAAAGTGAAGATACTGCTGTGAGCAGTTTCATAATCACCTGGTGCATTACACTCCAGAGACCGCTGTTTACACGAGGTTACTGTGTAGCGTCGCAACTCCCCTCTGTGTCAAAAGGCATTTTGCTAATATGAGAATGACCTTGGACGCCTGTAACTTCAGCAGTAGTAGTACAGCAGCACATGTTGACATTCACTGGACACCGGAGAGGGCCCCACATGAGGGCAGGTTCAAACAGGAACCAGACTCCAAAGCCTGGTGACAAGCACACGCGCTGTCCTAATTCTCCAGCCCAGAAACACTGCTGTTCTGTTATTACCGCTATGATAAACAAACTCAAGAAAAATAAACTTCAGGCAAAATCCTACAAAGCTTTTATGTGTCATTATGTGGAATTAAATGTCCTGCTGGCAAGCGTAAACTAGCAGCAACTGAAACAGATGGTTAATGTAACTCTTCATTTACAATTTCCTGAATCATTAATTACAAAAACAAAAACCTTTTTTTATCTTGGCTTTCCTGGGTCTGATTTTTTTCATAGTAAACACTTAATTGTACTTAATATTTCATATCTGCCATTTATATTCTCTTACTGTAACCAGAATAAATGAATTAATCTTTTGAGGACTCTAGGGAAAAGTGGTGTTAACCCTGTAAAGCTTGACATATGAAATAATAGTGGAACAGATTATTGAAACTTTAGACAGAATATATAAATATGTGACCCTGGACCACAAAACCAGTCTTAAGTAGCACGGGCATATTTGTAGCAATAGTTAACAGTACACTGTATGGGTCAAAATTATCGATTTGTCTTTTATGCCAAAAATCATTGGGATATTAAGATCATGTTCCATAAAGATAGTTTGTAAATTTCCTATCGTAAATATATCAAAACTTAATTTCTCATTAGTAATATGCATTGCTAAGAACTTCAGTTGGACAACTTTAAAGGCGATTGTCCCAATATGTTGATTTTTTTGCACCCTTAGATTCTAGATTTTCAAATAGTTGTATCTCAGCCAAAAATTCTTCATAAGTATTTAAGATATCTTAAAAAAATGTACCCTTATGACTGGTTCTGTGGTCCATGGTCACATGCATTACAAAATTATATATATATATATATATATATATATATATATATATATATATATATATATATTTTTATCAAGTACCATATTTAATACATTAGGCTTTTATGGCCCTTATAGTATGAAAGAGAATGGAGCTTATACTTGAGGAAAAAAAACACCTCAATTTTATTCAGAGGACCAAAATACTTAATTTGCTGCAAAAATATATGCAAACCCTGAAATTTAAAAGCTTAGTTTTGTGATTAAAGCTATGCAGTTTTTATTGTAAGGGGAAAAACATACAATGTAATGTAATTCATACAATAATTGAGATATGTACAAATAAACATTCCACAAAAGCCTGATGCCTCATATTTGATACTCATATCCTAATAGTTTTATGTTAAATTTAATGAACATAATTTAAAAAAATATGCACGGATAATCAAGTAAATCTAAGTTGCTTCAGTCCAATAGGTGTTCATCTTGAAACATAAAAAAGTTACTCTTGTGTTTACATTATAGAAATGAGATTTCACAGCACACTGCTGTGTTTCTGAATATGAAGGCAGTAAAACCTTTGCTATTCAGTTATCCATGTTTGTCCAGGTGATTAAAAACCTGACTCATTTGTCTGCCTAACCATATATCTATCCATTCAGCAAGTCAAAAATGAGTTACAAAATCTCAGGACCACCAAATGGGACACTCACTTAGACACAACCCATCTAATTACTGTACATACAATAATCACTCAATTAGATTAGATACAATCTGTCAAAATTAGACCTAGAATTATCAGTTCCCTTCCTCTCATATGTCCTGGTGTGTCCCCTACAGCTAGAGTGTCCCCTAGGGACTACTTCTTCGCAGATGGACGGCTCCATGCCAGCCCACAAAAAGACTTGCCTTCTCACTATATTTTGGAGTGAACTGTGAATATAATATGATGCATTTCAGACTATAGCCAGAAATTACAATGATCTTAGCATGGGTAACTACTGGAGCAATGTCACAGTTTTTGAAATACAGTCTCAAATATTAAAATACTGAATCTACATGTGGCATGTTATCACGAATAACAGAAAATATAGTGAAAAAAAAAATCTTTCAATGCCACATTTTGGTGCGCTCAGTAACTTCCTCATTAAAAAGGTTTGCACATAAATAAAATGACTGTCCTTAACGAATAGTAGCTTGAAAAACACTGAGCAGGTCTGACATGTTAAGAACACATGAGCAGCTCAATACTATTAATTTTTTCTCAGTAACCCGGTCATTGCACATTTTCACTTGCTGAATACATATTTAATGGCTTACTGCAAATAGGGCAAATCAGAATTTGACATCAGTATCCAACAGTTTATGTGAGGCTGCTAGGTCGGTATAAAGCACAAGACCAGCGTCATATTAAGTGACTGCACCTTTTACAACATATTCAATTTCAGTCAAACACATCTGCAAAACTCACAAATCACACAGACACTCTCTGATAAGCTCCTGCTTGAAAAGATATGAACTTTCCCTTAGAGCTGCTCAAGGCTAGACATAAGAGCCAAATTTCCACCCTGCTTGTTCTAGCATCTCAGGACTTTCCATTTTTATACAATGCAACAAAAACATGGGTTATCACCATATAGGTTGCCTTGAGGGGTTGCCACTTTACAGGGAGCCAATTAGAGGAGAGGTAAGTTCCAAAGGGTGTTTCTCTGGGTTAGAACAGCCCTGAGTGTTCATGTGTAAACTCCAATTGACTGAGTCAATGTGTCATTGTCTCAAACTAGAAACACACACACACACACACACACACACAAGGCAGGCCAAGACTCGTATTCCCAGAATGCCTTTCATTCATTGCCTTCATCTGAGGCTGGTCCTAACTTGTGTTTCATTACTTACGAACGAGCGATGGAAAAAATGAGCAAGATAAAAAAAGAAAGAGTGAGAAGAGTTGCTTATCGAAGAATTTAAACAAGAGCACACAAGTGACACTGGAAAAAGTCAAGGAAAAACTGATTTTTTTTTTTATCAAGCCTGATGTTGTGAAGGGTAAGAAAGTGAAAAATAAATTAAAAAAGGAAGTAAAAAAGACAGACTGTCTGCTGGAGACGACAGACAGTCTCTAAGGGCTCTGTTCGTTGTGTAAAAGGTCTATTTCAGCTCACAGTGAGACTCAAAGGATCGACAAAAATCCATACAGACAGAGCGCAGTTGGGGATCATGACATAGTCTAACCCCAAAAAGTCAGTCTAATAAAGCCTCCTGAAAGCAGAGCGACTGAAAGTTGAGGCTTCAGACTGACAGCCACATGGCAGCCGTGTGAGTCAAACGGGACAGAAAGAGCATCCTGCAACAAATGAGCTTCAGTCATCTGACAGGTAGACGTAACTAGCAACATTCAAAACTAAATATATTTAAAATTGACTACTCATTGGGTTGCCTGAATGACTAGTCAACTAATTCTGTTCTGTTCACTTTGTATTTCACTTGTTTTCAAAAACAGCTGCACAGTTTCACAGAACAATTTGTGGTAAAAACTTTAATTCAAGCTTGTATATTAAATGTACTAAAGATATTTGGTATCAAACATTATAATATGTTGTATGTTGTATAAGAATAATAAATGATATACACTAGATAAACCACATTTTAGATTTCTTGCCATATGTAGGAACACAACCATGTCATATTGACAAATTTTTTTTTTTGACTAAAGAAAAAGCAAATTTGCATTATTTTTTGATAGTTGGCATTGACTTACGTAGTGCAGCAAAAACAAAATGCATTGTGTAAAATACAGAAATATTTAGATTTTCACAATATTTATTTTATTTGTATTTATTTGAATAGGGACAGTTCTCATTAGTCTAGTCAAATACTGTACATAAGCCGGAGTTAGCCCTATTGTCTAATTTTCATTTGTTTCTTCATGTCAGATTTTAAAAAAAGGCAACACAAAAATCTAAAAAAATAAATGAATAAAAAATAAAAAATAATTAATCATGTACAGATGGCATTATAAGCCAAAATATAACACATCACACTCCTTAAAAGTGCAACAATATATAGGCAAGCATTTTTATGCACAGCTTTGATTGTACAAAAAAAATGATTAAACAAAACAACAAAAAAAAAAGCATTATAATGTGCATTATTAAGGACCTATCATAATGTAAAAATGTTTAAAATGCATTATATACACAGGCTTTAGTAAAACCATTTTTTTAAGATAAGGAAACACAAAGTTTGTCTGAAACACACAGTAAGCTATTAGCTGCTTTGTGTCGTGGATCCAGTGAGTGAACAGCAGTATGCCTGCAGCCAGAGCAACCCCGCTGACCTCTGAGTCATCCTTACAGCAGATGCTAAGGTCTACAGGTGAGCTCTAGAACAACAGTGACACGCCACAATACGGCCAAACTATAAATCTAGCTTGTGTGTGTGTGGACAGAAAGAGAGAGCACATAGGGGGGGGGGTGGGAGTGGGCGGGTCATAGGGAATGAGGGTGTGTATTTGCGTGCACAATGCACTTGGACATGCATTTATGGGGTAAGTGCATAGATGTAGGTGTGTGCAGAGTGCATTTGTGTATATATATCTATGTGCATGTATGGAGTGAGCAATTGCTTGAGCTCAGTGTGTGTAGGTGTGCAGGTGTGTTCATGCTGAACTGCACTCACACATATGCGCGTGCACACACACAGTGTCCTCAGAGGAGAAGGGAAATCGTGGGAGGTCAAGATGCTGATAAAGCGAAGATAAATCACTTTGGTTTTACGAGCAACAATCAAATTCCGCCCTCAAATCAGAAGTGAGAAATCGACACTCCCTCACATTCTACCCGTCGCTCCAGTTTCCCAAAGCCAGACTCTAAGTAAAAACCACCTTATCTTGCCGTTTTTTTTAAGAATGAGGCTGGTTTAGTTTCACTAAGACAGAGATTAGAGCAAGTATAACTGTGACCCTAAATGGTAAGACAGGTGAGGAGGCAATATTTGCTCACAGTGAATAATGAAGACATTTGTAGTGCATACTCAGCTGTGTTTGCAGAGCTTGCAGCAACCTGCTAAAAGGAATTAGTACTGACCAAAAGCAAGTAACAAAACTAAGTGGAGGGATCTAATATCACCCTAAAAGGGGTTTATTTTGATATAATGACCTGCTGACTGTACATTATCCAGGTAAGTGCATAGCTACTAAATGAATAAATAAATGAATGGATATGAAATATTGATCTGACTTTAAATTATGCATAAAGTGAAACAAATGTGTGAGAAGAAAAGGCCCAAGAGATATAAAACTGGCATAGCTATATTAAATGTAAACAGTTTGCCTGAAATAATTAATTATATCTTGATATAACAGAATTTAATAATTTTCTTTTCACTTACATGCTCTCAAAAAAATGAAAAAAAAAAAAAAAAAAAAATGAAATAAAAGAGATTAATCAAGTGAGCCAAAACAACAGAAAAGAAACAGCTCTTCTTACCAGGACCTTTCTCCAGGAAAATGACTTTTGACTCAGGGAAGAAGTTGGAGCCAGTGATGACCATTTCCTCTCCTCCACTCACTGGGCAGCTGCTAATACTGGCCTTTTCAACCTGAGGTAACTCCTGTGCTGAGCGCTGGGCTATTTAACCACAAATACAGAAAAGACAGTAATTGACATTAGACAGTAATATAAATACATATATTTTTTCTTTTCTTTCTGTGTGTATAAAACTTACAGCACTCGACTGGAATTGAAGCAGCCTGCAGTGAGACCACTTTTCCACTGGGTTGTGGGATGTGAACCCGGAACACCACACGGACCCGAGTGTTTTTCCGTCCAATATCAGTCTCTCCTTTCCTCAGCTCAATGTCAGAATTCCTCAACTTCAGGATTCCAGCACAATCAATACTGACAAACACAGCAGGAAAAATACATTAGAAAGGAGTATCCATAACAGTATCCATTCCATCATCATCCCAATCAAGCAAAGCTGTTTAAATGATTTCTAATCACTCCAAGTCACTTTCTGGATTTATGCTTTTTTCATGGAGTTAATAAATAACTGCTAACAAAGCAGCATTTTTTTTAACTTAAGTATATATTAAAAGCTGGCACAAAAATTAAAGTTTAAATCATATACTTATTTTATAAATACTGTGCATTTAGTTATAAGTAAATGCAATTAACTGTTCAAAAGTTTGTTTCAAGATTTTTACATTTTATTTATTTAACAAGAATGCATTAAATGCATTAAAAACTGATTACATGTGTAACATTTACAGTTATAAAAGAAAAAAAATATTTCAAATAAATGCTTTTCTTTTAATTCATAAAAGAATACTAAAAAAAGTATATGTGACCCTGGACCACAAAACCAGTCTTAAGTACCATGGGTATATTTGTAGCAATAGTCAAAAATACATTGTATGGTTAAAATTATCATTTTTTCTTTTATGCCAAAAATCTTTAGGAGTCTAACATAATCTAAGTAAAGATTATGTTCCATGAAGATATTTTGTAAATTTCCTACTGTAAATATATCAAAAGCTAATTTTGATTAATAATACGCATTGCTAAGAACTTTAAAGGTGCTTTTCTCAATATTTTTTTCGATTTTTTTTATACCCTCAGATTCCAGATTTTCAAATAGTTGTATCTAAACCAAATATTACATCAATGGAAAGCTTATTTATTCATCTTTCAGATGGTGTATAAATCTCAATTTCAAAACATTTACCCTTATGAGTGGTTTTGTAGTCCATGGTCACATGGTTTCCACAAAAACGTTAAGCAGCATAAGAGTTTTCAACATTGATAACAATAAAAAAAATCTTTCCTGAGCACTTTCTGAAGGATCATGTGACACTGAAGACTGGAGTAATGGATGCTTAAAAAAATTCAACTTTGCATCACAGGAATAAATTACTTTTTTAAATATATTAAAATAGATATAACAATCAAATGCAAACTTGGTGAGCACAAAAGCTGAACAGTAGACTATATGTAATATAAGTGCCGCTGATGTGTGTGTAAAGGTTTCGTTCTACTTATGAACAACACATTTTTGAAAATGTCTTCTCTAACAAATAAAATCAACTTGTGATGAGCCCTGAAGAGTTTCTCATGATATAAAAGACTCATATTCAATCCAAATCCAATAAAGTCAAAAGTTTTCTGTTCGAGTTATGAAACCGCTTGTCATTGCAAATATCACTTTTAGTGTTTGTGTGTATTTCACTAAATTGTGGAGACCAAATTTATTTACATAAAACCATCTACATGATAAGCAGCTGACAGTCCCCGCAAGGACAATGAATTTATCATTCTGTACTAAATAATGAATATGTAAAAATGCAAAAAGGTTTCCGTGTGTGTTAGGTTTAAAATTAGGTAGGGTAGGGGATATACAATATTATTAAAAACAAAAGTCAGATGGAAAGTCCTCACCATGATAGAAAAACAAATGTGCATTTATGTGTGTGTGTGTGTGTGTGTGTGAGAGAGAGAGAGAGACTCTAGATTGATGTTGAAGTGAAGAGCTGTTGGCAGGTACCTGGCAGACATATTGTTTTCAGGAAGGAGAGGAATCTCGAGAACCTTCGTGCTGGCGATGATAATTTCCTGGCTTGCCGTAGCAACAGTTTTTCCTGTTATGCGGTGAACCTGGTAGAACGCATGTGGCCTCAAATAACGGTCATCCGCTGTCCCGATGAACATCTGCAGGTTCACTGGCTTCTCATTGTAGCCAACAAGCTGTTAAAAAAAAAAAAAAAAATAGTGAAGATATGAGTCATGATCATTGCAGGATGACCAGAGATTTTTAAAGGTCCTAGACATTCTGACACATGAACTTCTATGAATACAATAAATGCAATACATTTTAAAAAAAGTAAGATGACTGCACTGGAACTATGCTTTACATATACATCTCTTCTAAATATTACACAGGAAAAAAAAAAAAAAAAAAAAAGTTGGCGCTTCAGGTCCATCGTCCCAAAGGTAATGGGCTTTTGCTTAAATGTCTGAATTAAGGTCTATGGTTATTAACACAAGCTAAAGTTATTTTTTCAGTTTAATTTTCATAAACTGTAGTTGGTCACAGAGCTTTAAGGGATACTCAAAAATGAAAATTCTTTCATCGATTATTCACCCTCGTGTCGTTCCAAACCCGTAAGACTTTCGTTCATCTTCAGGCCACAAATTAAGATATTTTTGACGACGGTGAGTGTTTAATGACAGAATTTTCTGTCATTGGGTAAACTATCCCTTTAATTTCTGCAATAATCCAAAAGCTTTTTTTTAAAGGAACCAGGGTGATGGTAACTTCCGGGTTGGCCTACATAATTATGTCGTCCCAGCAACACTCCATAGCCAAACTCAGATATTTTTGACAGGCCATATTGATCTGGAAGCACTGGACATCCCCCACGTCAAGTGGCAATATTATCCATTAGCATTACAATTATTTCCCCCAATGCATTTCCATTCGAAGAACCCTGCATATGTGCAATTATTTCCCAAGTCCACATCCGTGCACATTAATATCAGACGTTAGCCCGGTTTTTCCAAGACGAATTCAAAACACTCTAGCTAGTAATTAAAATCCAGACAGGAGCTTAAAGACACGTTTTCATGCCACGAGTAAGGGAAAAAACACAGAAACCGAATTGAAGGAAAAAATAAATGAGCGGGTAGAAAGGTGAGAAAAGAAAAACAAAACCATGAAAGACATTTTACTTCTGCTGCTAAAATAGTATAAACAAGACTTTCGTCTTCTGAAAATGGAAATAGGGACATGAAAAACCCATTCAAATGTGAATAATTAGATGTAACACATCATTCTGTGAAGTCTTTTTCAGAACAAAAAGCTTTCACAAAAACATTTTTCTTCCTGGTGCTGCACACACCAGGGTGTCCGGTGCAACAGGGAGCCAGAGTGGCAATGCAATGCCCCGTCCAGCAGTATGTGCACACGTTTGGCCTGCCAATAAGCTTCCCAGACAGGTGAGGAGTTCACAAACAGAGGGAAGCTATTCCGCTGACATGCATGTGTAGGAGGGTGTTACTTAGGTTGAGCACACAGGCTCCTAACAATCTCTCTACTGTTGAAATGTTATGCTTGGCAAACACTGACCCAATGCAGCACAGAGAAAGAGAGAGAGAGAGAGAAACTGGGAATGAGTGCAAAAAAAAGAAAAGGGAGAGAGATGACCCACTCACAGGTAACGGAAGGACCAAGCCAACCACAGCAACACAATAATGAGAAAAACATGCTTCACATATAAGCTGACGGGTGTTGAGAATAGAGCCAGATATTTGTGGAAAGGGGAAAAAGAAATTGACGGAGGGGAAAGGAGAATTAGGGAACAACGGAAGACTTGGATGGTGGTGGGATTTGGTTCATGTAGTTCTTAGGACAGCATGGTTTTATTACACTTGGAGACATGCGTAACTGAGAAAATTATTAAACCAAAAGGGCATGCTTAGTTTCAAAATATTTATGGTGAGATTTTACAAGAACCTTCTGTAAGTACAGGCTGATAGCTAAGACAAATTAACAATAAAAAAACCTTTTAGCATTTATTGATTGATTTAGTTTCTGCATATAATAATACATTTTAAAAAGCATTTTCTATTTTAACTAATGCATTATGAACTAACATTAATGAACGTCGTTTTTTTTTTTTGGTAATAAAAAAACATTAGCTGAGATTTTAATTTTTTGTAAAAAAGAAAAATTATTGTTTATTGTCATTGTTAGTTCATGATTCATTTACTAATGCTAATCACCTGAACCTTGTAATGTGTTACCATAGTTACTATATTTCTAAAGCAAATTAGATGGCTTTAGAAAACAAATGGCATGAGTAAAAGTACACATTCAATTTCTAAAAAAAAAAAAAAAAAAAAAAAAAAAAAATGTTAAATGAAGCATTATGGGACACTCTGCATGAAAGCTTTGCTTTTTTCTTTTCTTCAATGTTTGTCCACAAGCGCTCTTGTTTCTACGAATACTGAGAATGAGGCGAACAGTCCTCTGCAAAGAGAGACCTCCAGGCAGAAGGGTCAGGGCTAAATATACTGTATTCTACATTTTGTGAGCTCGCTCTGGGTCAGGGCATTGAGACGGTGAGGCATTCAGAAGCAGAGGTCACGTTTATGCTTCAAGACCTGAAAAAGGTGAAGGGCTCAACTGACCCTGCCAACATCAAGATTTATTTCAGTGGTGAGAGTCCACCACCCCTGGTAACAGCTACAAACCCGACCAGACAATTAAATCTCATATTGTGTGTGTGCAAGCAAAAACAAAACGAGACGGTGTTATGCGTGTATGAAATAAGCTACCAGGTTCACACAAAAACTAGCTTAAATTACACTACCATTAAAAGCTTGGGGTCAATCATTTTGAAAAAAGTCTTTATTATCATGATTATTACCAAGGTTAAAAACAGCTGTAGTACTTACATTAGTTACAATTTAAGGCATCCTTGCTAAATAAAATAATAATAATAATAAAAAAAAGACTTCTTGCCCATTTAGGTGCTGTAATCGGTTCCTCAGTGCATCTACCAACCAGGTAAAAAAAAAAAATAATAATTTTTCGAAAACCCAGTAACTATGTTTTGGTAAGCCTTTTTTCTGCAAGCATATGAGAAAACAAGCCACTTAGACTTTATTCCCCTGTGACTTAGGAAGAGGATCTTATTATAATATTACTGCCCCTTCATCTGCATGTTTCTACCAACAGCACCACACTTTTGTTTTCGAAAGTGATAACTGTGTACCAGTTCTAACGGCATGGTACAAGATCAAGCAAAGCAGTCGTTGGGAGCTATTTATTTATTTGCTGTATGTCACACAGATCTAATATAACCATGTAATTTCTTTCCCAGCTGTTTACCTTCACAGACATAATCAACTTTTTTGTGTATATCATGTGTGTTTTTAACAAAGTTCTGTGCGTTTGGCAGTTTAAGTGCAATAAGACATGAAAGAGAACTTAGTTTAGTCCTCACACGCCGTGTGACAGCCACTTTTTGTGTGCATGCTTCAGATGTGTGCACTCAGAAAACCATATATCAGAAGTTTAAACTAATATGGCTTTAAAACAGATGTTTTCAGTGTGACAGACATGATAATCAAAACCAGATGTTTTTTGCCAGAATATATGAGGTACGAGCTATAAAGGAACAGCCCTTTTTCTGGAAAAGGGGGTGGGGAGGAGCAGCTTATTTGCATTTAAAGAGACATGCACGAAAACAGCCTGTTTCTGCTTCCACTCGAAATAGGCATTTTCAAAATTATATAATAAATGATCCGTGGGATATTTTGAACTGAAACTTCACGGTTACATTC
Organism: Labeo rohita; assembly: GCF_022985175.1. NCBI lineage: Eukaryota > Metazoa > Chordata > Actinopteri > Cypriniformes > Cyprinidae > Labeo > Labeo rohita. The sequence goes on along the minus strand of NC_066875.1, from coordinate 28,448,949 downwards.
TGGGGACACCTGAGACTTATATTACATATTGTAAAAAGAAGCACAATAGGTCTCCTTTAAATGCCTGCTCTCTAGTTTTGCACATTGTGCAAGACACATCTAAACAGTGCTTATTCCTTCCAGTCAATCTAATCAGACTGTCGGCAAACTCTGGGCAACGTCAAAAATGTGAATTTTCCTCTACTGTTTTAATGATGTTATGATATGATTTAAATCAACATGAAACCACATTCACAATGCATTTTCCTTTCAAATTATGATATATTCCTCACTGAGTAAAACAAAATATTCAATACTCTATTGGGAACTGATTGGATCCTGAAAAGTGGACGTTCCATAACATAATGGAGCCAGTAATTGCATTTTGATGAAAGATTATGAAGACAAACATTTCTTTTTAGAATAAAGTGCACTGATGAATCATGCAAAATAGGACCAGGAACATGTATTATTAAAGTAAACAGTGTCAATTTTGATTTCGTAATTACTTTAAGGTCACCAGATACATTTAACTTGATCTGGAATGTTGTAAAATTAAGCATCCAAAACCCCTAACGGTCAGTATGATGCATTATAATGTAAAATCACTTTACAAGATGATACATCAGGCCACGAACATTTATGACTTTTGGAAATTCCATGAACATGCTGCAGCCTCAGCAAAGTTTCAGAGCACTGCTACAGCTTCAGTTTCAAGACATTTAGAGCAGCAACAAGGCGCCACATCCTCAAGGAGTTTCTGAAGACTAACCACCTCTGTTCTAACCATTAAGTAAAAAAAAAAACAAGCTGATCTACTTTTTGTCTGTAGGGCTTTAATGCGTTTATACATATATTTTAAATGTTTTTATATTATAAAAATACAGTAAAACAGTTACACAATAAAACAGTGTTACAATTTAAAATAACTGTTTTCTATTGTAATATATTTTCAAATTTCATTTATTTCTGTGATGAATTTTTAGCAGCCATTACTGCAGTTATCAATGTCACATTATGCTATCAATGTTCACGATATGCTGATTTGGTGCACAAGACTACTTATGCTTCTTAATATGTTCATGATTCTTTGATGAACAGAAAGATCAATCAGTATTTATTTAATTTTTGTAAAAATATAGATGTTTGCGGGCAGCGTGCTGCCATACAGCGCTGTTGCGCTGTGGGCGTCCCAAGTTCGAATCCTGGCTCGAGGACCTTTCGCGATCCCACCCCCTTCCCTCTCTCCCACTTTGCTTCCTGTCAGCTATAACCTTTCCTATCATAATAAAGGCAAAAAGGCCAAAAATAAAATCTAAAAAAAAAAAAAAAACGAAAAAAAAAAAAAAACCAGGCACTTTTGCTGAAATTTAATGCATCAAATTATGCAAATGACTGAGACCAAACTTTCAAAAGCTGGTGCAAAAAGTTTTTTTCTCATGACACTTTAGAAATGGCAATTAGTCATAAAGAGTTTTGTGGATTTAGTGTGATTCATTCTTCAAAGAAAGAGACGTCATTTATGTTTTGTATGACAACACTTTGTGACTACATCCCTGCTCTATTCCCGCTTATTTTCTTTAATCCCAAAGAAAATCTAGGAGAGGCGGCAACATGCTGCGAGGAAAAAAACAAAACAGGAAAGGGGTAATAGAAAACAAACAAGTTTAAAAACCAAGACTCTTGAATGAGAAGCAAAGATGATGTGGCGTCTCTCCAAACACAAACAGCTACAGTAAAACCTCCTCTCATTCATCCTCTCATCACATCTGTAGACCTGAAGAAATCCAGTGTGTATTTGTGTAAAATTTCACAAGACGACTGTCCCTGCACTCCTGTAACCTCTCTTCCCTGACACTGGTTATATTAAACTGCTGACATTAAGAACAGTCACATGTCCCATAGCTGGAATAAAACTAGCAGGGGCAAAAATAGCCTCCATGGGTTGCCTTTCATACCGAGGACTAAATAAAGACGTCTCATTCCGACTGTTTCTCATTGCAGTGTGGGCTGAAAGAAACAGAATCAGGTGGTCTAAACACAGCAGGAAGACAAAGCCTAGCATACAACAAAGCACGTGCGCCACATGTTTTGGTATGAAGTGGCACGTTTTGTGCTGTCGGACCTGAGGCTGCATGTTTTATCATGCTTTAACTCCCTTTACACGCCCTCTAAACCTTGTACTTCCCTTCAAGTTTCATGTCTCCTTCCCCTATACTCTTCAATCACTTTCTCTGCTCTACCTTCTTTCTCCATCTCTCTATCTCTCTCTCCTTCCAACCCGCTGCTGGCAAGTTGTTTCCCTGTGTTGCTCTGTGGTTGCTATGGTGAGAGCCAGCCGGTGCGTGTGTGTGCATGCAGGAGTATGATTGTGTGTGTGTGTGTGTGTGTGTGTGTGTGTGTGTGTGGGTAAACCCGAGCCTGAGGGGGTGGGGAGGAGACTCAAGGTCACACAAAAACAGTCACACACACACACTGTGGCCTCTGGCCCCGAAACGTGGACTCGTGCTGACATGCTCTCTGTGCTTACTGGACACAGCGAGAGGTCTGTTCACCGATGCAGTGTTTACACAACATATGCCTGTGTGTGTGTGTGTGTGTGTGTGAGAGAGAGAGAGAGTGAGAGATGGAGACAGAGAGAGAAAGAGAAAGAGGGATAAATAGAGGTATACACATGGAGAGCACTCAGACCCAGGAGGCTGGGCAACCACTTGTTTAAATAAGGTCAATACACATACTTTCTCTCTTGCTCACACACACACACACACACACACACACACACACATACACAGCATGTGTGAAAGGACTGCTACGACTCTCACACAAACACATCAAGATATAAACACATGGATACCGTGATGTGTACCTCTCTCACCCTCTCTGTTCTCAATGAGCTGTGTCCTACTCTTCACTCTTCAGTCCACATCAGATACAGCCTTAGGCTACTGTACAACAAAAGCCGTACACACACAGCCATACACTCATGAGGGCATACAGACAACAGGGTTGTTCCCCAGACAAGCACGTTGAGAGCAAAACTTTAACAGTACACAAACATCTCTGATCAGCACTGAAAATCACCCACCGTGAGGTCTGAGGGTCACCGAGGTCAGCCATCTTGTTTTTCACAAAAACGTTATCTGATACTGAGCCATGTTGCACAAAACAATAAAGCTAATATATCTGTGAAATGATTAATTGAAGGAGTTTTCCAGATTAAAATCTACTGATTTACCATAGATAATATTTCGACTCATTTCTTGGTTTGTTTAAACGAAGTAAAAATGTACATTTTATGCATATATAATGGAAGACGGCTAGAAATGAAGTTTATATTTTATCCATATTAAATGAAATGTGTTCCTGTAATTTAAAAGTTAAAGCATGGAATGCATGAACTAATGAAACATATTCCTTGAATAGGTCCCTATGATTGTACAATCCAGTCATAAAAACGGAATTTACTGTATAATGTGGAACGTCATGGAATCTGCCAAATTTGAAAGTAGGTCAGTACACTTAAATTTAAATCAAAACTCGATATGGACTAGTGTCTGTGAATATTAGGCTGCAAAAAATACTATTTAAATATGAATTCTGCATGTGTGTCTCTGTGTGAATGAATGGCGCACGCGCACAGTTTCGTTTACTATACATATTGAAGCGTGCGTGACGCTTGCGGTGTTTTCAGCCTCTGCCACCTCAAAATATGAGTACATGAATGCAAACATAACCTCTACAACTGCTCTGAGAGTTACTTCATGAGCATTTCACCGTTTCTTTTGAGAAAAACCATCGTCATATATACAAAGAGAAATTTAAAGGTCTTCACAGCAACCTGTCAAAATAAAAGTTCGGTTTAACTTGAAGAAACTGTGACAGAAATACATTGCTTAACATAACAGTAGTAATACTAGTATTAAAATTATTATTAAAACTGGTGCTGTCAAACGATTAATCGCGGTTAAAAGCTTTTGTTTACATAATGTAAACAAAATGTTTTGTTAACACACATGTGCGTGTACTGTGTATATTTATTATGTATATATAAATACACACACGCATGGATTTTTTTATTTAAGAGAAATATGTTATGTATTAAATATATTTATATATAATAATTATATGAATAAAATATATAGACATGTAAATACTTTAAATATATATATACTGTATGTGTGTCTATGTACATGTACATAATAAATATATACAGTAAACACACATATAAACAAAAACTTTTATTTTGGATGCGATTAATCGTGATTAATTGTTTGACAGCACTAATTAAAACATAATAATAATTATTATTGTAATACAATTATAATACACAACAATAATTAAAACACTATTTTTTTAACCAGAATTTATTTACAAAAAATACACAACACACTATTTCTAAATTAAATAAAAAAAATAAAAAATCAATTTGTTTTTTTTATTAGAAAATAAATTAATTAGAGATGTTTTTAATTATTAAAATTTAAAGAAACTATTAATATGGAATCCAGAAAATTAATGTGAAAAATAAAACTTAAATTACAAAAAAAAAAAAAAAAAATTCATAGGCCTTAAAATATATTTGTTTAACTCTACTGTTAAATTGTTCAAGTTTCATGATTTCAATTAATAAGACATGCTTTCGATTTATATATTTTTTATTTAATCATTAAAACAGAGTCTAGAAAAATTAAAACAGAAAAAAACAGAATCCAGAAACTTGAAAATAATGTAAGTTACTTTGGCTAAAAGCATTTACAAGCAAACACAAATGCAAATTTTACGAAAAAAAAAAAAAAAAAAATATATATATAAAATAAAATAAAATAAAATAAAATAAAATAAAAAACCTAAATCAAAATCACAAAAACATGGAAAAACCCTTTTCTTTACCAAAAAAATAAATAAATAAATAAATAAATAAACCTTCCAGAGCAAAACTTCAAACTGAGGAATAACATTGGTAACCCATACCCAGAATGAATAAAAGAGCCCCGCTTAGTGCCCAACATCCCCTACAGGCTTGTAAGGGCAAGGTTAGAGCCCTTTCAACCTGTCTAGCAAGAAGTGGGTAATTTTCTACAACAGGCATGTACAAAATGGTAGGCCCAAGTCAAAATCATCATTTAGAAAAGTGCTTAAAAATATCGGCTCTGCATTTCTGCTTTTAACCTCTCCAGTACAGCTGCCATTAGACTTTTCTTCTCCGTGATAACTGACAGCCTGCAACAGATGCTGTCAGTAGAATTTAGCCAGAATATTCCTTTACCATTTTTCTTTTAAAAACACAGGGTAATTTATTTTTCATAAAGCTGGTTTCCACTATGTGTGTTGGTTCCACTGAGCCTTTTATCCACATAAAAGCCCTGGGTGAAAGGTACAAGTGACTTTCTCTGAGAATAAAACACATGAACAGATCCTACGGCAAATGTAAACTCTGCTGCCCTTTGTGTGAGTCTTTGTGTTTAACCCGTTCAATTGTGATCTCTAACACACACACACACACACTTACATTTAGGAAAGTCAGTGCCAGATGGGTTCAGAACTTCTACATCTCCTAGCAACAGGTGTGCTGATTTTGGTTAAGAGTGAACCCAGAGAGAGCGAGATGCAAGCGAGGTTTGTAGGGCATTACACAGCATTCCTCGTAGATCTCTGAACTGTGAATTAGCCTAGTCCAAACACTAGCAGTAAACACTGTCACTTTGTTTTGCTGGTGTTTGTCTGGCTACTGTACGCTGCAATCCGCAGCCTTTTGTTATGGCAGCTTGACTTACACACCACTGATAGATACACTTGCACGCGTTTCTCGATTTCACCACAATTTGCGTCTCTGATTTCTCACACAATAACTGGAGTGCTGAAGTGCTGGAAGACGTGGATGTGTATTTCTGGTTGTAACATTAGCCCGTTCGTCCCTCTGTAATGCAAATTTTTTACGACCTTCTCGTAACCTCATGACCTGTGTAAGTACACCATCCACATAGCTGGCCCATTCATTACTCTACACATAAACCATTACTAGGGGTGTAACGGTTTACAAAATTCATGGTTCAATTTGATATGACACAGTGGTGTCACAGTTCGGTATGTTTTCAATCCAGCAAAAATAAATAAATGGCAGAGAAATTTCCTTAATTTTAACAATTAAAAAAAAAAAAAAGATTGACTTTGAACAATGCAATGCATAAATTTCATTTATCACGCCTGCTTTATATTGCTTAATACTGTAGACTTTGAAAGGCGTTTTGACTTTTGCCGTTTATCTAAGACGATTTTGGAAGCTTTTTTTAACATTTGTTTATTTATTTGCTTCCACCGTGTTTGCTGATTTTCAGTGTTTTAGGCCTATATATTTAAACTTTATTTGTTATTTTATATAAGGCCTATAGCATGGTGTATTTGCATTCATTTTGTTAATAAATTGAACATTATTTGTTATGTTTATATTATATGTGTAATATAAGTGAGTTCGTCGCAATGTTTCGTTGTCGTTAGTTCAATCAATTGCCGCTGAATTGCCGCCAATTCGAAAGTGAAATGCGCACAGGCATTTACAAGCAATTTAGAGCAAATAAAAGCAAGGAAAAGAGGGAAAACTCACCGTCACCCTACTGGAGTAGTGTGTTTTTTTTTTTTTGGTGGGGGGGGCACACATTCATTATTTATTTACTAACAAAGCATTTATCAAAGGTGCAATAGGTGATTGTCTTCAGAAACATGTTTTTTGTTATTTATATATTCTGTGGAAGGACCAAGAAATCCAATCAAAACGTTCAGTCCAAACATTACGATAGGCTGTCCTGCCATATGTATTACATGTGTATTTGCATACCTCTGGGCATCCTGTTTGCACAGACAGCATACGTCATCAGCGGGTTCACATACACTATGCAGGCAGAGCGGGAATGGCAGGCAAGCATCAACAACCTGATCTTCCTTCCTTGTAATACTTTTACTAACTGTACTATAAAGCATTCTCACAGTCAATGTGATGTTTTAACGGCCACTAGAGCATTTACAGTAGTTTTGTGGCAGACTGACAACTGTGCATGTGTCTGTAAGTTCTGGAAAGGTGAATTATTATTATTATTTTATTTCTTTCCTTTCTGTTTGTGACCCGAGTTGGATATATGCTTGGGTACACTTTTCCTTGCTCGATCCCCATGTTTGTGGATGAGTGCATTGGCACGTGAGGTGTTTTATTAAACTCTGGGAAAATAGGCCATCTTCTCGTCTCCCATGCTTTATTAGCACCACACAGTTTTCCTATCTGAGCTGCTGAACATTTTAGCTTGGTGTTAAAATGTCTTGTAGTAACGTTGTCTCTGTATGTCTGGTTTGTGTGCGTAGATATGTTCAGGAGGCATGGCTTTGGACGGTGATTTGCAGGGAGGGTGGGACGTTTGCTTTCAGTGCTATCAGGCTAAATTTAGCGTTCTCCAAGATCTCCTATTGCACCTTTAATAGTTTAAATTAGCTTTTATTTTCATATATATTTTTAGTTATGATTTTTTTAAGATTTTTTTTTTTATTGTCATTTGATTAGTTTTTTTTTATATCTCTATTGAGATTCACATTCATATATTCATATTAACTTATTTTATTGTAGTTCTAAAGCAATATTTCTTTTTTTTGTTTAAGTTTTTCACCTGACTTTAATATTTAACTTTGACTTTTTAAAATAATTTTAAAACAAAGCTCACTCACACAATTACCTGTTAGGTTACAACACTGACCTATAACAGTCTGTCTTTTTTTTTTTTTTTAATCCAGTCTAAACTGATGTTCCAATTCCATTTGATGTTTATATGGTTTCTGAGTTAAAGATTCACTGCTGTTCAGAATTTTGGGATCAGTAAGTTTTTTAAACAATTTTTAAAGAAGTTTCTTATGCTCATCAAGGCTATATCTATTTGATCAAAATACAGAAAAAAAAAACTGCAATTTTGTGAAATATTTTTGCAATTTAAAATAACAATTTTCTATTTTAATACACTTTAAAATATAATTTATTCCTGTGATGAAATGCTGAATTTCGTCTTCAGCGTCACATGAGGCTTCAGAAATCATTCTAATAAATCTAAAATATCATTCTTATAAAATCATTATAATCAGTTAAGCTGCTTAATATTTTTTTGGGACCTGTGATTCTTTTTTCAGGATTCTTTGATAAAAAAAAAGTTAAAAAGCACAGTGTTTAATCAAAATAGAAATTTTGTCTTACGATACTATTATTCAAAAAGTTTCTTTATGTCTCTCTTTCTTAAAATACTTTTAATACTTTTATTCAGCAAAGAAATGTTAAATAAATAAAAAGTATAAGATGGTAAAGACTTACATTGTTAGAAAAGATTTCTATTTTTAAAAAATGCTGTTCTTTTGAACTTTTGGAAATTCAGCGCTGCGTCACAGAAATCAATTATATATTAAAGTGTATTAAAATAGGAAACCTATATTAGAAATTGCAATAATATTTCATAATATTACAGTTTTTAATGCATTTTTGATCAAATAAAGACAGCCTTGACGAGCATAAGAGACTCGTTAAAAAAAAAGACAGTGAAAAGAAAGACAGTATTATGCAGTAGCATAATAGTTACTTAACAGTAACAGAATAACAAGCATATTTTATGTAGCTCTTACTCGTGGATGTTTGTTCTCCTATTATTAATAGTTACCTTCTTTTTGGTCCATTAGTCAACAAATGCTGGGTAAACACAGCAAGCGTAATGAAGGTCAGGAGCATGGAGGTGCACTTCTGATGTAACTGTTTAACAGTTCACTCAGAGATCATCCTGTTAAGTTCATTTCAATTAAAGCTGATTCACACTATTTCATCTCTTAACATTCATTTTGATTTAATGACTGCTTTATCATCCATTTTTTTTTTTTTTTTGGAGGTACTACCCTTCTATGCCTTCTCTGCCAAATGCCCCGGTGTTCACATAAAAACACACATACAGCGTCTGTGCTAGTTTACACCTGGCATACAGGTGTATGGGTCTGTCCTCCTGGCTAATTGGCAGCGTAAGTGCTGCTGAAGGCAATATGGCTCAGTGAGTCTGTTCACTGTCTCTAAGATCCAGTCACCGCAGAGAGGCTCACTCCCAGGACAGATGGAGTCTGCGGTGTCACCTGCTGACGTCACAACAACAGATACTCCACAGCAGCAGCCTAAGACTCCAGCAGCGCATGCCCCAGAAAGCATCATGGGAAACTTTATCGTAAACAGCTGCTAGCTGAAAGGTCTGAAGGTATGGGAGATTTTCCATGTGCAGATTTTCCCAAATGGAACCAGGGAGTTTCAAAACCACAATAAAAAAAGGCATTTACGCAGTCGAAATGAACACAAACCAAGGAAAAATGAGAAAATACAATATTAACATTTTACAATAAAGTTCGATTTGCTAACATCAGTTAATGTATTAGGTAGCATTAACTATTTTTTAATGCAGTGTTTAAAAAACGAATACACATACACTAATGTGCAAAAGTCATAGCCCGCTAGAATTTTCAAAATAATGGTTTTAAGTCAGTTATTTCTATCTTTCGCTGTAGTGTCAGTAGAAAATACCAGTCCAAACATTCCTTTTGCCATTAATTGTAATAATCCAGTGAGATTTTTGTATGCACAAGGACTCTGGAATGACATGAAGAAACTGAAAAAGAAACTGAATCCAAGACTAAATCCAAGACTAAATTAAACATTTTGTTGGTGAAAATACTGGTGGCCTTACAATTGCTCAGTTTAAATTAATGTCTTTTAATAACATACATTCCCCTGGTTTCACAAACAAGGCTTAAGACTATAGTCCAGACTAAGTCTGAGCTGTTTCAACTGAAAGAAACTTGCACTGACTAATCTTAAATTAGTGCCTTTGTTTTGTCTTTAGATGCACACCAGCATTTTCAAACCAGTGTTTTTTTCTAAGGCACATTTATAAAAACTACTTAAATGTCCTAATTGAACTATGACCTGATCCTGACTTAGTCTAAGCCCTGTCTGTAAAAGCGGGCCATTGTATATAAAAAAATGTGTTCGTATTTGTAAAAATTAACATTAACCTAGATGAATAAATGCTGAAATAAATGCTGTTTATGCATTAACTAATGCTAATTAATTAAACCCAGACATTTCTATACTATTTTTACCATAGTTTTGACTATTTAATCACTTTTTTATTTACCTGCTCAGACACTACACTAGACAGTGCATATAGAAAAAAACAAATATATAGCACTGTACATCACTCTTATGCTAAACCATCATTAAAACAAGCGTAATCATAACTGGGAACAAAATATAATTTGATTCTGATCGATTGATGGTATAGTTAAATAAATTGATTAAACCCATGATTCATACATGGGTTGAAGAAGTCAAATTATGACTATGACTAGCACTATTTAGCGAGCACATAAATACACACATGTAAACCGGGTGGTCAGTTGATCTTCCTGCTGCTACTCAGATCATGTGTTAGCAGTAGCTTTCACAGAGAGTTTGTAAATGCATATCTGTATGCCAGCAGCTTCAACACGTTAAACATAGTTTCTAGTACTTCTATTCAGTATATAAGTGCCCATAATAACTATAATATCAATAATAACATGTTAAGACTTGTTATTATCTGTATCTACAAGATATTTTTTCCTATTCATTTAATTTTCCTCTTGTAAAAATACGACCAAAACTTGGAAAAAAGAAGTTTAGCGAGGTTTTCTAGCGCAGTATTTCCCTGTGGGTGGACCAGTGTGTGTCTACCACAGAACAGACTTCATTAATGTGAGGTAATTATGCATCCTCAGTCGTAGTGTGAGGGGAAGTGGGGCTATGATGTTAAAGAGTTAGTCATTAATACTCTGAAATAGTAAGAAAGGCACGCTCGCTCGCACAACACTGATTCTCGTGTATACGGTTGGTTGATGTTTAAGCACGCGAGGTAGGGAGATAAATCTCAGCAAACAAGACAAAAAAAGGATAGCGGTTGTTTGTTTTTAACTCGCTTCTTTTTTTTTCCCAGGCTCAATTATGAATGCACATTTCATATCTAGAAGGAACATATCGTTTCTGAAGGAAAGATCTGCATACTACTTGCCAGTCATTAGTTTACTGAAATCAAGCCTCTGATTAAGTACATCAATTAGGAAATGTTGTTCATATGTTGAAACACCTATCTCTTGAACATTTTCAAATTATATCTATAATTAAAATGAGTAATTTCCAACTTAAAAGGTTTTAATTTTTTTTTTTTAAAACACAAAAATAACTTCCATATTGTAGCAAATTTCATGTAATAAACTCATTAATAAAAGAGGTCTTTCCCTTTAAATATTCTCTATGGGGATGTGACGTCATGGTTGGAGTGGAAAGAAAAATGTCCGGTGTCAGTAGCGTCTCACATGGCAGTTCGACGTCCTCTAAGTCCTGTTCTGCTCTCCTGCTGAAGCTGAACTAGGAGTGTTTGATAATTATTTTGAACATCACTACCTCAAATTAACAAGAATAATAATAATAATAATAATAATAATAAAAAAAATGTATTATTATTTCATATTGTTTATAATGCAACCAGCACTCGTCCAGCATACATGGATTTCATTTTTCATTAAAAAAAACAAAAAACAAAAAAAAAAAATCTATGAACACGTCACATTTTGACCTTCACTGCAACAACACCATCTTATGGAAAAAGTGATGTGGCAAAACTTCATCAGATGTCCTTCTAAGATGTTATCTGATCTTCCTGACATCTTTGACTTTTTCTCCACAAACTTCATTTGGAAACAAAAACATGTTCAGCTCTTGACAGAAATGTTTGAGCACTGATTGAATTTCAAGTATACTCAATTAATTCAAAAATATTGTAATGATAAAAATAAGACAAAGTACTAGTTTAAAATATTTTTATATATAATTTACTAATTTATTTGTATTATTATCATCTTCAGTATGAAACTTGGGCACATATAAACCTATGCCACATCAACCACCCATGCACACAAACTACACCTGTAATTTGCTTTTGGATTTGAGGGCTATAAATTCAATGTGGCAAAGTCCAGAAAAAGTGCAAAGAAACATAAAAATGACTCCAACTGACCAAGCAGACTTGGAACAAAGGGCAATGTAGAGGCAGTCCTGCAGTATAAAAGAGATGAGATGTTTGATAATGAAAGATGATCATGCAGGTAACCTAACGAAGGTCATAAACAAGAAACGACTGCCAATTAATGGCCCACAAGACACAAGACTGAGGTGTGATGTGGCAGAAACGCAGGCCTGTAATTGTGGTTGTTTAATGGACCATTCAAAGCCAGAGGTTATGATTCAGGGGAAAGGCCTTCTTCTCTTCCTCACACGATCTCAGTTCATGAGTTGAGTGTGTGCTTCATTATGGCTGCCACAAAAGAGGCCACTGCCTCCACGACCATAAAATATTTACCAACAAGCTCCCTCTCTCTTAGTCTCTCTAGGAGAGCTAGCCTCAGGAGAGTGCCAGGTAAGTTTACCTATCCGATCATGCTACAGCAGGATACTAATTGGGCTTCATTTTACATAAATGATGCCATCACCTCTGCTGAAGCACGCTCCCATGATCCCTCCGGTGAGCCGCTAGTACAAGTAGCACAGAGCAGTTGGTAGGAAATAAAGTCCCTAATCAGACTGCTACACGGTTTGCTTAGATCTGGCTGACACCAAAACACACGCTCGCTAGCTGTTACCCAGTAAAAGGAATTTTATGACCAGTAATGAGGTTACTAGGCCACACAGCAGACGCTTTCTGTGTGGTCTCGCTTCTCAAGTTCTGCTTCCTGTGAGGGAACGGATGGCATCATGCTCTGTTCCCACTTTTGTGGCTAGCGTAATGAGCACTTAGAAATCAAGGCCACAAGGCCTTGTACGACGATCCAAAACCAAGTTTAACCTCTCGTACAGTCAGCTAAATGGGTGGTGGTAAAACAAATGTGTTCAGCCCGGAAAGACGGTTGGTGAGAATGACATCATCAGTAAATGTCCTATTGTGGAGACTCACCTTGACGATAGGGTGTCCCCCAGATGCAGCTTTGATGGCTCCTCGGCTGCCTTCGGTCTCGTAATGAGCTCTGTGATGAGCTTTGGGATGAACCTCGATCTTCAGTTCATACTGCCCATATTGATTCGGCAACGGCCAGTCCAGGGGAGGCAGGGATGATGCCCTACGCACAGATCAAGAGCAACACAAACAGAGCAGTTACACAATGCATAGAGTTCAGGTAGTACACTAACTATAAAAATGTATGATCGTGTCAGTGACCAGCTATGTAACAGTTCAGGGTGCACAGATTTAGTTATTTTGCTCATCTTTTTTGACTCAAGTATCTGTGTTGCTGCCAGAGATGCTTCCCACTTCCCATCTGTACCTAATGAAATTTGAAAATAAAGTTGTGCAGCTGTGGTGTGCGGAGAAAGCCAACATATTGAAGACGTGAATGAATTGTGTGATCTCCTTTGAGCTGCAAATTACTTTGGATGTTAAAATACGGTCTCAAAATTGGAAATTTAAACTTGTGAACAAAGACCATGACGCAACATGCTTCTGTGAGGGCAGGTTAAAGGCTAACATGGTCATTAGCATAAAACTGCTTAACAAATTTATTAGACCATCTGTCATAATGAAGAGAGAGAACAAATTTTTTAGGAATCTGTCAAAAATGAACACTAAAACACTAAAAACCATATTGTCATTAAAGGCAGATAAACTGAAACCACTCTCTCTCTCTCTCTTCGGCTTGCTCCCTTTATCAGAGGTCGCCACAGCGGAGTGATCCGCAAAGCCGATCGGGCATGTTTTACAAATAAACTGAAACAACAAAATAGTCTTTATTCACGCATTTAATAAATTACTGTTAAACTGTGTAAGTTTTATGATTTCAGTTAATTACACATGCTTTTTGTTTAACTTAACCATTAAAACAGAGTCTAGTAAAAATAAAACGGAAAAAAAAAACAAAAAAAAAAAAACAGAATATAGAAAAAAAACCCCTAAAAAACAGCAAAAGATTTTGGGAACAACTAGAAACTATTTGGAAGAAGTCAATAACAACACAGACTGTGGAAAAGTACATACAATGCCAACAAGAATATAAGCTGTTATCAAGTCCAAAGGAGGCCGTAAAAATGAAATAAAATATGTACATTTTTTAAGGCCCTATGTTTTATTTTATTTATTTTTTTAAAGCAAATTCTATGTTTTTCATTTATTTTCTGGATTCCATTTTAATGGTTTCATTAAACTGTAAAAATAATATATATATATATATATATATATATATATATATATATATATATATATATATATATATATATATATATATATATATATATATATTATTGTTTATTTATTATTAAGTATTATTATTTTTTCCCCTAGAAATATGGCAAATAAATTCTGGTGATTATTTTTTTCTGGTACATATAACTTTAAAAAATAATGTTTTAATAATAATTGTATTAGTAGTAGTACTAGTAGTATCATTTCATTAAGTAATATATTTCTGTCACAGTTTCTTAAAGTTAAACCAGACTTATTTTGACGGGTTACTGTGAAGACCTTTCTGTTTTCTGTATGCCGATAGTTGTTCTCAAAAGAAACAGTAAAATGTTCATGAGTGACTCTCAGAGCAGTTCTAGAGATGATGTTTATGTGTATATATATTCATATTGAGGCGGCAGAGGCTGAAAACACTGCAAGCATCACACGCACTTCAGTATGTGTGTAGTAAACGAAAGTGTTTTTTATTTATTTATTTATTTTTTAGTATTTTTGTAGCTCATTATTCACAGACACTAGTCCATATCACATTTAAGTGTACTGACCTACTTTTGATTATTCATCCAAAATTTGGCAAATTCCATGAAATTCCATTTTTATGACTAGATTCTGTGTTTTCCGTATCACAGAAATCATACGGCCCAAACCATTAGAGAAACATGATTTTGGTGATTTTGGAAAATGATTTTGGTAATCACCAATACTGTTAGTTTAGGGCAGCTATGGCACAAACCTTACATTGGGTGGTGGTCTAATAAATGTATCAAACACTATATTTGTCACCTTTCAGATGCAGAGCAGTTCAGTGAGAACTGTTTGAAGAGATAGTTCACCTAAAAGTAAAAAAAAAACTATCATAATTTACTCACCTTCATATCATTCAAAATATACGACCCTTATTTGACTTTCTTTTGCTGAACACAAAAACAGATATTTTGAAAATGGTGGTAACCAAATCACAAATGACTTTTGTTGTGTATATATATAAAAAAAATAAATAAAAAAATAAGTAATTTCTTAAAATATGTTTAATGTTCCACAGAAAAAAGTCACACAGGGTTGGATCAACATGAGGGTAAGTAAACAATGACAGAGTTTTACATTTCTGGGTGAACTACGCATTTAAAAGATGCGCAAAACTTTTGACTAGTGAAACATAAATCAGTGATTGTATTTTTTTTTTTTTTGTCTTAGTCTAGCTCTCTACCACATCCTCTCCAACCTCTCTCTTTCCTGATCACCCCTCACTCCTCATGCTGTCATGGTAACGTGAGATGGATCGTCAGGGGAAACATGAGAAGGCTGAATGTGTATGACGGTAGTGGCCTAACGAGAGTGGCCTAGTGGCCTGTGGATATCAAACGCCTTACGTGGTGACAATGTACACTTGCCTTATACATCGACAGACCTGGTACACAAAAATGAACACCAATTTGAATCAACAAACAACACTATTCAAGAATGCCTTAATACTACTCTGCAGCTATACTACCACTATATACATTTTTCAACACTGATAATAATAAGAAATGTTTCTTGAGGTCCAAATCAGCATATTGCAATGATAAAATAAATGAACCCTCAAACTTTTGAATGATAGTGTATATATAATAGAACTATGATGATATGCATGTAAGCTTGGGATATGATAAAATGCAGTTTGTTTATTTCCAAAATGGTGGCACATTCTGGCAGCTTTAACAGGATGGACCAGATGTCAGTCTGCCCCTTACAAGAAAGGCAGACTATTTACACATTAATGTTTTTATGAAACATGAAGTAAAAAAAAAAACATGTACATTTGATACATTGGCCAGTCCTAAGAGCAAGCAGGTGTGTGTCTTCATCTGAAAGCGTGTTATGTTTAGCTGGCTGTCCTAAACTAGACCCGATGTACACTACAGCTTAATATTGTGCCAACTTCACCCACCCTGCCATAGCAAACCCATCTGTTAAACCAGACAAGCTTCTAGATCTTTCTATTGCTGTTGATTGATGGAGCAGTCAGTGTACACACACACACACACACACACTCACATACAGGTCCGATGGCAGACAGCAGAGCTGTAGGCTCATATAACAGGGATCAGGTATCATGTCTCTGTTGTATGAAGGTACGGCCGTAAAGATGTTAGTCAGCACTGTTCCTACATGTTGCTTTGCTGGAACTAGGGCTAGGCGATATGGGCAATCACGATAATTTTTTTCATATCATTCGATATCAATAATTATCACAATAAATGTCGAATTTCTTTTAAGTTTAAAGTCAGATTTTTGCTCCAAAGTCAAAGTTGTAGAAACCAGACCATTAATTTTCTTTAAAATAAATGTCTGATAATAATAATAATAATAATATCACTTTTTTGTCTCTTAGAAATGCACATTTGATAGTAGCTTGAGGATGCAGAGGTAAATTTTTGTTTATTAGTTAGTAACATCTGTAAAAATTGTAGCAACCTCAGTTTTATATGGTTAAATTTATTCTGACCGTTTTTCTTTTTTTTTTTTTTTTTTTTAATTAAGCTTTGGTCTCCCATAGTAGCAAGCATAAATTTTAAATCATGATAAACACAGTTAAAACCACACATAATGGTACCATGGTAAAAATATAACTACATGGTTTTATAGGTAGCCTATTTGTATGAAAAACGGTAGTCTAAAAACATTCAGTATAAATGCACACATGCTATAGCTTAATCACAAATACACCAGGCCCGTAGCCAGCCTAGCAGAAGAGGTGGGGGGGGGGAATCTTTTTTTTTCTCCAAAAAATTGACCTTTTTCAGTTCCCACCCATTTTCTATTTAACTATGAGGTTCAAATACTTTATTTTGGTGACTACTCATGCACCAATTTGTGCTGCATTATCATGTCTGCTGGTATGTTAATAAGCATGATTTTTTGATTCACCAAATATATTTACTACAATGTTGTCAAGGTATCGCTTTGTTCAGTAAATATACACAAATACCTAAAGCAATAAGTTAGCTAATTAAATGAATGACATTTTTAATGCAATAAATTCACAGATTCTTTATAGTGACACATATACAAATGGTGGGTGGACGTGTGTCCCTCTAGGGGGGTCTGGGGGTAATATATTAAACTGATATCCTGATTTACAGCTCAGATCATGTTCATTATCAAAAACAGTAACATCTCTAAAAAAATTGTAACAACCTTATTTTTATATGATGAAATGTAATTATTCACCTCAATACCATGGTATAAAAATGAACTTTATAGTTTCTAGGTATTTGTATGAAGAACCGTGGTCTTAGTATAAATGTACAAACGCTATTAATCAAAAAATACTGTAATTATATTCCATTACTCCTTTAATAGATTTATTACATGTCATTATATATAATTATATATAATATATATTTATTACATTATATACATAATAATATAACACAGTTCGATATGTCCCACAACTGTGCTGCAATACCATAGTGCAGTCAGTGTTAAAGTAAAAATAATCCATATTAAATGATTCTGACTATCGTTGCGCAGTGTTTCTCCTGTTTGTCAGTGCTGTTTCATCTGATTAAATCGCCATATCATTGTGTTCTTCATCGAATTCAAGCGCTTCACTCTGGATCTCACAGCGCTGTTTAGTGCTCGCGAGTAAATGCATCTGCTCTAGTAAACCTGCGCTCTGCTGCCGTTTGAACTGTGCTCCGAGTGGATAAACGGTTCGTGTGGTGCGCTTCAAACAACTAGCACATTTAATCCATAACGCGATTTTTGTCTTTTTTGTCCCCAAATTTAAGACCGCTTGAAATTTTAATTAAGACATGTACATGTATACTATAATCAGTGTTTCCCACAGGATTTTTTTGAGACTGTGGCGGGTGGACCTTGGTCCCTCTAGGGGGGTCCGGCGGCATGTTGTAGATGTAGGTGTAGATTGAAAAGCCTTCTGACTGTCTCGTTGCACACAGCTTTAAACTAGTTTGAGTCATTTGTGTTCATCGCTGAATTCAAGTGTTTCACACTGGATCTCACAGCGCTGTTTAGTGCTCGCGTGATGGAGTAAATGCACCTTTTCTAGTGAGCTTGCGCAGTGTGACAGTTTAAACTTTGGTCCAAGCGTGGATAAATGGTCCGCGTGGCGCGATTCAAATGAGTCACGCTGTTTCGTTCCGCTTTTGGCACATATCGAACATTTATCGAAGTCTTCATATCGTTTTATCAAGGAAAATTATATCGCAATAATTATCATTATCGAATTATCCCCCAGCCCTAGCTGGAAGTTTCTTGACATGTTTGTGAGGAGGACAGCAAGTGACTGTGCTTATTTCAAAAGTGATTTTGGATTCGAGTGTGTTTACTATACATTGTGGATGATTAATGAAGTGGCCTGACTGAGTTAAAAATTGTGTTGTGTTGGAGTGGTCGATAACAGAATCATTGTGGGTAGGAAAACGTTTGCGACCCATAGCCAAATGCTCTCTTTACTGATTTATGGTGACAGAGGCCAGGGCACACACACAGGCCGTCTTCATCTGACTAGCATGCGCGCGCGTGCGCACACATACACAGCCATTATCTGATGCTCTGATATGGATAGCAGACACACATTTAACTCTTTGTGTTCTTCAGCTCACTCAACTGTCTCATGCTACTCTAAATGTATATTGGATCTGTTCTAAAAGTAGTGAGCCAACTACCAGTACTGTAGGGCAGGGTCTGTTGCACTCCATTACACAGCACTCTGTTTTTGGAGACAACAAAAAGATTTAAAGGTCTGTTAACAGACCTTTAAACAGTGCTCATCAATGTCAAAATACTTGAGGCAGCCAATCAACTCAAAGTAGGCAAGGTTTATCGTTTACAGAAGCAGAGCGCAAATTTCAGAGCAAAGCATCAGTTTTACACTGAAAGAGACTGAGGTAAGACGGAAGTCACAAATCATTTAATATTAGTCAACTGTTAGACCAACAGAAATGAACGACAGCCATATCCAGTAATCCAAACTACTCGACCTTTTCCACTAATATGGCCATTCTGACAGAGAGAAAGAGCAATTAAAGTTGCATGTGTCAATTACCTGCTCTGCGCATCTCCCTCTACAAAGCTGTGAGTTTACTTCAAAAACAATTTTAATAATAAAAGATAATAATAATATATAGTTGGTCCCCCTCATTGCTCAAGACATGGTTACATCCTTCCTGTAGGGCATTAAGTAAAGGCTTTTCATTTATAATGGTTTACAAATATTCTTCACGTTTAAAGGGATGATTCACACGACAGTGAAAATTCTGTCATCATTTACTCACCCATATGTTATTCTCACAATATTTTAAACTGACTTTCTTCTATGAATAAAAGACAATATACTGAATGTCTTGAAGGAGGTTTATCCATGCAATCCCAGTCTGTGGTCATCAAAATGGTTTCAAAATATCTTTTTTTGTGTTTCACAGTTTAACAAAAGTCAAAATGGGATGGTAAGTAAGGGTGTGTTCACACTTGTCTTGTTTGGTTTGATTAAAACAAACTCTTGTGTGATTGCTCTGTTAGTGCGGTTCGTTTGAGTAAGTGTGAAAGCTGCCATCCGAACCCTGGTGCGCACCAAACAAGCGGACCGAGACCGCTAAAAAGATGGGTCTCGGTCCGCTTCTAAGCGTATTCTGGTGCGGTTCGAATTACATATATAAAACCAACAAGGACCAAATACTTCTGAACAAACCCAACTTTGAGGTCAAATACCCGCAGCGCCACTTTAAATCGAATGCACCTTTTCTATTTGTTTGGAGTGTTCGGTGGATATCGGTCATGAAATATACATCATTCAACCCGACCAATCAGGTTGTAAACGTAT
Organism: Labeo rohita; assembly: GCF_022985175.1. Classification (NCBI taxonomy): domain Eukaryota; kingdom Metazoa; phylum Chordata; class Actinopteri; order Cypriniformes; family Cyprinidae; genus Labeo; species Labeo rohita. Next base: position 28,428,825 of record NC_066875.1, on the reverse strand, counting down.
CACTATGCCTTTAGGTTCGCTGTCAAAAATGCGAGTGTGAACGCTGAATGGACCAGGACCAAATGTATCATTTTCCTTTTTGGTCCGGACCAAACAAACTAAGCGAACTGAACTACAAGTGTGAACATACCCTAAATGATGACAGAATTAAAATTTTTTAGATGAACCATCCTTTAAGACAACCTTAGAATACTTTGCAATGAGTGAAGTAAAAAATATCCAAAATATATAAATAACAGACTATAGACATACTCAGATTTAATTTTTTTTTAAATATATAAAAAAATACATCTGTAGCTTTTTGAAAGTTGACTATTTCCACAGTCAACATTTTTATGTGCCCCAGGTATTTTTTGTAGTTATAGTATTTGCATTGTTAGCTTAGCAACATGCTAAATGATCTGAAAGCAGGTATGCATAATAGTATGCATAATATATTGATACTCTTCTATATATTCATATTTTCATTAGGACTGGGTTAAATGTCTTTCTGAGATTAACATTTGCTGTTCAATGTGTCAAAAATAGTTCATTATCCACATTTTCAACCCCTGAAGTATATGTTAATGTCAGATATTAAAATACTTTTCAAAGTCTTTTTGTTGCTTCCACATAAGTTCAAGAGATTCAATGTGAAAATTTATCCAGATATTAATGTTGGTGTGATTAGGTGTGATTAATTGTGATTACACACAGTCCATCCATGCAATTAATTTGTTAATACAAAATTATTGGCACAAATGAATACTGTTTGATTTATTGTGCATGCTCATTTACCATATTTTACATTTAGATTTTCTTCCTAATCACTCACTTAGTTATTTCTTTAGAACAATTTTAATTTATTAATAATCATTAGCAAATCTCAGAATGATTATTCATATTTAGGTTGTACAGTATGACGTTGTGATGCTTAAATTTACTTGCTGATTTTAGTTTTTAGTGTTTTATTTATTTGGACAAAATAGTATAGAATTTTAATATCTATTAAAATTCTGATTTATTGCTTCCTGACAAAAAATGAAAATAATTGACCCTTTGCAATCAGCTTCCTTCGTCAAATATGCCATTTTGTCCGACAAACAAATCAGACAGGAGAGTAGACCAACTTTGGTGGACTAAAACTTGAAAAATTGTGTGTATTTACGTCTTTCCGCTGTTTAAATATTCTGATATTCCTGCTCTGTCTTGTCTGTCAGCGTGCTGTCAGTTTTCTCTTTGCTCCACGATGTATTTTTTACTGTGTGAGAACATGATGTGTAGCGTGACAGCGGCACTGTTTGTCTGACAAAGCAACATTAACTAAGGGGTCAACTTAACTAAGGGTCAATTATTGGTATCGACCATGCCTAACTGAAAGTTGAGTCTCTTGTGCTTTAAGTACAAAGTGCTTTTTGTGTGCTGCATGTGAGACAGCATCAAACAAATTTGGTGCCAAATCAATCACATGAGATCCTGTCAGTTTGGATGCTGCCTTAGAAGGCTGCTGACAACGTAGTAGTCAATTCATTTTAGTTTCAGAACAGAGCTACTGTCTATACACATTCTCAATAATGGTCACTTCAGAGTTTACCTGAAAATAGGCGTGTGTCCTGGTTTGGGTTTGTTCCATGTGAAATGAGATGGGACAGAAAGAAACTGCTCTCCAGATCCATCCTTCTTTAATCCGTGCATGGCCTCATCAGCAGTTGAGTCAAGCAAAGGAGATACATTCCCGGAGTCATCCATGCCAAGGTCGCCCTTTCCTGACTGAATTGCTGTTGTACAGTCCTGGGAGGTCTTCCTTGTCTTGGAGGGTATGTCAGCCTCAGAGGGACAACACTGGAAAGGGGACATACCCATTGATGGGCTTCCTATCCAGGTGTCTTCGGTCACGCTGCCCCTGGGCGAGGGGCCGGGCGTGGCAGTCGGGGAGTGATGGGGTGATAAAGAGCCCAGGTAGCATATATCAGCACTGGAGTGGCGTCTCTTCCCGCACGGCGATGTCGGACGTGATGAGGGTCGTGAAGGTGATCGAGGGCTCAGCCAGTTCTCGTCTGTGACGCTGGTACGGGGCGAGTGGCAAGGCGACTGGCGGGGCGAGAGAGAATGGCCATGCGAATGAGAAAGGGAGTGAGTGAAGGCCGGGTGATGCTGATGATGCTGCTGTTGCCACACTTCCTCCTGCGGTCCAGCCTGCGGAGAGCAGCCGGGCGAGGTGAGCGGCGAGCCCAGGGTGAAACGCGCCGCTGCTTCATTTAGCTCTGAATCCACGTCGTCGTACACATGCGAGATGGATTCGCAGGACGACGCATCTGAGAACCAACTACGAGAGGAAAGGCTGCTACAGGGACTCGGGCTCAGGGATGAATCTCGATACGAGTGATCTAGAGGCAGGTACAGATGGTCTCGAGACAGAGGTCTGTCGTGGTAGTCTCCATCCGGACCCTTCGCTCTCATCTCATCCTCGTTGGTCTCCATCTCCTGCTGGCAGCTCGGGGAGATGGAGGTGATCTGGATGCTGGGACATTCAAAGGCCTTTGGTGGGCCGTTCCCTCCTCCGCCCACACCTGTGGGTGTGTATTTAGAGTCCTGGTGCTCATAGCTGGGCTCATAGGCCTTGTGGTGGGCCTGCAGGGAGGGGGAGGTGGCAATCAGTTGGGCTGGGGGTGGGCCTCCATGCCGCTGGTGACTGTGTGATTGGTGCACCACTGAAGGAGGCTGCCCCACATTAAGGATGTAAAATGATGTGTTTTCATCCGTTTCTAGATCTAAAAAAATCAAAAGCAAAAAACAAGACAAAACATGGATAGGATGAAACAGACAGAACAATATGGGGAAAAAATAAGCATTTATACAGTGTACTCTAGTAAAAAAAACATTTTAAATACATTTATTTTATACTAAATATAGTTCAAGTCTATTAACATTTACTGACATATCGCTCAAAACTTACCGATATAAAAACTGTAATTAAACTTTATTTGAAGTACTACTTGTGCACTATGGCTGGGCTTTATCGATTAATTCGAATTTACAGTTTTGTCATGATTTTGAATAGAAATATTGCCAAACGTTAGAATTAGACACTTTGACAATATGCCAATGATAACAGTAAAGAGAAAAGAATGATCCAACATGTGACATGCTCATATTGCTAGGTGCAGTCCACACAGAATGCACTTTTGTGTTGACAAAGATGTGACACAGGCGGTGGAAAAGGAAAAACATGCAAGAAGGTTCCAGATGACCTTCTTCTGCAAAAGGCGTGAGTGCAACAGTTAAACGCGTCCACGTTTACATAGAAAAAAAACAATGGAAAAGCAGCGCAATCTAATAAAAAACCTGTAAATAACTCTTACTGTATGTCTAATATTTTATACTTGCATCATGATGACAGGCTGAAAGCTGCTGTTCTTAGTTTTTACAGAACATTTACAGTCATTTTGAATTTGAATGACCTTGTCTTTTGAGATTTTTTTTAAAAGCATTTGCCTTGCATTATCTCTTAACATATAATATGTATAAAACAGGTTTGTACAAGATGCAGTTGTAGTTCATGCACCATTTCTGCAAAGATATTTAACAAGTGATTTGTTTAACATTTACATCATGCTGACAGCTTCATGTGTGGCACACTTGGAATGGGATTTTCTTTAACTAGAGGGTTAATAAAGAAAAAGTGAATCATGTTGTAGTTACACTGGTCAAATGTTCTGAAAAAAAAAAAAAAAAAAAAAAAAAAAAAAAAAGATTTTAGATTTTAATTTTTTGCCATATCACCCACCCCTATTGTGCACAATGCACATTTCTTAATATTAAACCTAAAATATGTTTTAATGTCACTATTGATGAGGATTGTATGAACTTTAATTACTATCGGTCTCTAAATGCTAAATATTTAAAGAACACCTACAGTATACTTGCAAAAGCTCCACTTTAGCACAATTAAATATACCTTTACTTGGACGTCAGCACTACTTCCACACAATTAAAGTGCATTAAATACAAAATTAGTTGTTCCAATTTTGCAGATTTTAAATATACCAATTTAGTATACTAAAAGTACAATTGCAGGGTATTTTTATTAAGTAAATATATGTAAATATATTTGTAATATACTTAGCATGCAATAAATGCATTTTAAATACATTTTAGTATATTTATTTTTCACTAGGGTAGCCAGTGGAGTTCTGAAATATTTTGAGGGAATAGATTTCCATGAATGATGCAGAGCAGAAATACCATGCCTTAAAAACATACTACTAACAATGCGTTCACCCGGAATGACAAAGGTGGACCATGGGCCATCTGTCATAAGAATGTGCATTAATGATATTTGTTCACAGCATTATGAATATTTAGTGCAAAAATTCTGTCTTATAAACATAAATTACATAAATGGCTGTTAATATGTCTGTTCACACCAACAGATGTTCTCTGCCCATCAATGCAACTTTTTTTGTTACAAAGAATCCAATCTCTTTTTATTCACACTGAAGAAAAAAATCCTTGCCAGCGATAAGATTTGCGCTTTTGGTCACATGCCCAGAGTTACTTAAAACAAGACTTGGTGGCCCTCAGAAACAGACTATTTTGCTAAGCAAAATCTAATAGCAGAGGGAAAATCTGTAATTGGCTCTCTCATCTCTGTGCTGTTGTATTTGGTACTGTTTGATATTTTTGATTACAAAAATCTGAACAGCTGTTTGAAAAAAATGGGAATACTGTCTGACTTGCAAGCGGGTGTCAGAAATGGAAAGCTGCGCGCTGCTACCCTCATAGACAGCCGTATTTCTGTTTTTCCCCATACGAGCCACCTACTGTCAGAGAGTGAATTTGCATTGTATTTCAGTCTGGATTATTTTGTTGTTCCTTTTTGTCTGAATAGACAAATAACATGCAAAAATCAAAGCTGAATTTCTGAGCAAGAAAATTTTGTGCTGGTGTGAACTGGCCTTTAATATGCCATAAACTCACGTGACTGCTGCTTACGATAAAACATACATAATGCATACATAATGATAAAAGGTCAAATGCAAAATACAAAATATTAGTGTAAAAAACGGCTTATAATAAAGTGTGGGTAATATACTTATCGACAATCAGGATAACATTTTAAGGGTGGCTTCTATAAGGCAGTGATTTTCCAGCACCAAAGAAGGCTGCAGTGCAGTGAAGTATTTTTTTATTAATTATTTATTTTATTAATTAATTTGGCGCAATATCATTTTGGAAGCACACTTGCATGAGACATTAATTTGTAAAACGAACAACAAAAACCAGAACTATGGTTAGTAAAAAACAGTAAGACATTAAAGGCATAATAGAAGTCACTTATAGAAACTGTATAACATTTACGAAGGTTCAGTGTAATTGCTCGTATAACTAACACATAAATAATTACTGTCTATTGAGGCACTTCAAGGTCTCTGTCTGCTGATAAGAGGGATGAAAGAGACCAGGCTATTTTCTCTCCTCTCTCTCTCCTTTATTGGACTGCTGTTCTGATAGCCTTGAAAAGGGAAGACTCGGGCTAGCTGCAAACAAGCCACTAGGGAATCTGCAGACGCTACAACACTAGCAACAGGTTAACAATAAGAGCATTATAGCACAAACAGTACAGTACTGATATCTCAGTATCAGCGCAAGGGGACGGTAGGGGTGAGAAGCACAGAGAGCGAGTGAGAGCGAGAGAGCAAGATCCATAGAGTCAGATCCATTTAAAAGCGGATATAATGAGACAGAGAGCCGGTGGGTTAGTCAATGGGGAGAATTTCGGGTGGGGCGGCAGATGGGCTCAAATCCAAAGAGGAATAACCCGTGCACATGTCATCTATCTCAGGACGCGCGCAAAAAACACACGGGAAACAAATTCGCACATAGGCGCATGCTTTAGCCTGTCACCACATAGAGACCGACCCTATTAATAACGCCAGCTCGCGCACACACAGATGGCTATTATGCACTAATACTGTACAGACACACACCCACAGAGCATATTGTGCCTGTGGTCTATTAAAGGTTATTGATGAGCTTCCAGTGACTGGGCAGAGGGAGCCTGACAGGGCCAGACAGCAGTGAGCAGCCAGTGAGATGTGTTTCTACAAGCTGCATACAGCCCTACCGAGTCAAAGAAACAGCGTTGCGATTTCACAATGTAATGCAATCAAGTCTTGCTGAATACCATCTTGATTCCCCACTGGTATGGCGCTTTGGATAAAAGCATTAGCTAAATAAATGAACATAAAGGGAGTCATGACCTTTCTTCGCTCGACTGACTCACCCAGTCTTATTTTTTCTTTCTTTCAAACTCTTTCATTTATGTTTCTCTACCCCATTTCTTGTCTCTCTATTTTTACCTCTCTCTATCCCCCTCCATCTGATTGATTTATTTATAGATGCTCCACACACTGCCTGTCATAAGACATGCCTATTTGTGACGACAGAGCCTGACAGACAGGAAGGGGGACAAACCTATGTCTCACACAAGACTCAACATGTCAATCCAACTGTGAACTCTGACCCCAAGGGAAACAGACCACTGGGAGTTTACGCTATCAATCTGACACACACAATGCTGTGATATACTGTGGTATACTAACTTGGAAATGTTCAGAATAACCCTCCATAGAAAAAATATGAAATCTTTGAACCCTAGAGTTAATCGGCAAAGGCGAAGTCTATGTTTTTTTTACCCACAATTTCATGCTGAACTTCATTCATGAGGGAGAAGAGGCTTTGATTGATCTACCAAACGCTGGCTGCCAGTTCATTAGCATAGTGCCATGAATAAATACAATGATGGGGGGATAAAATAAAGGAGAAAAAACACAGAAAGAGAGAGATGAGCATTGGGAGCAGTGGAAAAGCAGGCTGATACTTTGAGTCTGGTGTAAGGTTCAGTTTGGACGTCTAAAGAGATACTAGAGACACTTTTCAAAGGCCTCATTATATCTTAACTATCTTATACATCTTTATTGTAATTAATTTTATTTGGTTGTAAAAATTCAGTCACTAAATGCACCAATTTGGCTTTCACCAAAATTTGTAGTCATTCAGTCCTTACTACACTACCAGTCAAAAGGTTTTTTGTTTGTTAAGAATTCTCTTCTGCTTATAAACCTGCATTTATTTGATCCAAAATACAGCAAAAGCAGTAATATTGTGAAATATTTTTACTATTTAATTTATTGCTTTTTATTTGAATATATTTTAAAATTTAATTTATTCCTGTAATCAAAGCTAAATTTTCAGCATCATTACTCCAGTCTTAAGTGTCACATGATCCTTCAGAAATCATTCTAATGATGATTTGCTGTTTAAAAAACATTTATTATTATTAATATTTAAAACAGTTGAGTAAATTTTTTTCCAATATTATTTTATGAATAGAAAGATCCAAAGATTTATCTGAAATAAAAAGCTATGTAACATTATACACTATACTATTTAAAAGCTTGGAGTCAGTACTTTTTCTTTGTTTTTTTTTTTGTGAAAGAAATTATAGAAATTAATACTTTTATTTAGGATTGCCTATTTAGGATCAACAGAGGATAGAACGACCAGTGCTTAAACAGGGGGGTTTCATGACACTTTAAATTGATCAGAAGTGATGACAGACATTTATAATGTTACAAAAGACTTCTATTTCAGATAAATGCTGACAAAATTCTACTCCGCTGTTTTCAACATGATAATAATAATTTTTTTAGACAGCAAGCAAATCAGAATATTAGAATGATTTCTGAAGGATCATGTGACTGGAGTGATGATAGGGCTGCACGATTAATCGAATGCGTTTATGAGGCGCGCTTAGTCAGTAAAGCCGGTACTTTGATTAGTAGTAAAGCTCCATCAGGTGCGTTCAACTGGAGCGGCAATTAATACACAGAGCCGTAAATCACTGACAAGCTACGCCAAATTGCGCTCATAATCGAATGCGATTCATCTGCGATTATGAGCGCAATTTGGCGTAGCTTGTCAGTGATTAATCGTGCAGCCCTAAGTGATGATGCTAAAAATTCAGCTTTGAAATCACAGGAATAAATGATATTTTATTATTATTAAATGCAGGCTTGGTGAGCAGAAGAGACGTCTTTAAAAAACATTAAAAATCTTACTGTTCAAGTACTGTTCAAGTACCAGTACTGTTTGACTGGTAGTGTATATTCACATTACCCTATAATCACAAGTTTTTTCCTTAATAATCAGAATCAATAAGCATAAATGGAAGACTTTCTAAATTTTTAAAATGATAACCAACCCTACTCCAAACTTTGTTCTTGTTACTCTATTACTATCACTGGCGATTGGCGATAACCGATCCTGGAAGCAAAAACATCTAAAAGTGTGAAATGGCTAATGGCGCCACAGAAATTGCACACTGCAGCTTTAAGGCAGAGAATAAAGATGAAGAAAAAGAAAAAATACATTTTAAAAATGACAGTGTGAGAGAAAGACACAGAAGAATAACAGACAATGAGTGATGAGCACCACAACTAGCTCTCCAAGAACAGCTTGTTCCCCCAAAAGACCTCCTAGCCTTCCTAGCAGAATTAATGAATTCCATGTTGAAAGTATTGTGGCAGTCCTCTGGCCTTCAGCTCACATAACAAAGATACATTCTGTAATGTGACATCTGCATCATCTGTCAAAAAAATGAAAGTGTTGGAGCCACAGCATAGCAAGAGCAAATGCTCTGACACCGTGGTTCCTGTGATATCAGTGCAAATTGGAATCTAGCTCTATCTTACCAGTCAAAAGTTCTTAAACAGTAAGATTTAAAAAAAACAAAACAAAAAAACATTCTGCTCACCAAGACTGCTTTTTTGATCCAAAGTACAGTAACAAAAACAGTAATATTTTGAAATATATTTACTTTCTAAATGAATATATTTTAAAATGTAATTTATCCTGTGATCCAAACTAAACATGATTCTTCTGAACTTTCTAATTATCAAAGAAACCTGAAAAAAAAATTCTACTCTGCTGTTTTTAACATATTATTATTATTATTATTATTATTATTATTAACAACAACAATAATAATACATGTTTTTGGAGCAGCAAATTAGAATATTAGAATGACTCATGTGACTGGAGTAATGATGCTAAAAATTCAGCTTTGAAATCACAGGAATACATTTAATTTTCAATTTTCATATTTCAAAAATGTACTGTTTTTGCTGTACTTTGGATCAAATAAATGCAGGCTTAGTGAGCAGAAGTGACTTCTTTAAAAAAACATTTAAAAAAAACATACTGTTCAAAAACGTTTGACTGGTACTATATTTACAAAAAGCTACACTACTGTTGAAGTGCTGATATGTTTTTTTTTGTTGTTTTGTTTTGATTTTTTTGAAAAAAGTCTCTTATGCTCACCAAGGCTTCATTTATCACAAATACAGCAAAAACAATAATACGGTAAACATTATTTTATTGCCTTTGTAATTTATTCTTGTGATGGGAAAGCTTGAAATTCTTGGATAAATGGAAAGTTCAAAGAATCTTTTGCAACATCGTAAATGTAACATATAAATGTCTTCAGTTAATGCATCCTTGCTAAATAAAAATATTAATTTATTAAAAAAAAAAAAAAAATGTTCTGAATCCAAACTTTTGATTTGTACTGTTATGTGCATTACAAACATGTTGCATACTTGAAGATGTTTGTTGCCTTGTACACACACACACACACACACACAAATTAGTTTCTGCTACCTTATGTCTGCTGGGAACATCAGTGAGAGAAAACCTGACCCAGATCAACCCAGAACCATCTGCTGGAAGGAAATGAGGGAAACTGCAAAAGTGTAGTATTGTGACTAATATGGCAAGCAGTTTAGTTACGACAACAACTCTAATTTACCACTTAAACAGCGCGACAGTTGCTTGAGTTTCACAGAAACCTTTCATCCGGCTCCAATCTTCCTCAGCACACTCTCACAGAACCTGGGTCACCAATAATCTATGATGAAGAAAGCACAACTGATCGTACGCAGTATGAGGAAAGGAGTCCCAGAGTCTGCCTGCTTATATCAGACGCTGTTTAGTTCCACATCAGACTGACTATCTGGTTAAATAAAGAGCCCTAAGAGGCTTTGCTGTTCCTAAGCTAATATTAGTGGGAAATCGCTGTAGTGCACTGAGAAGCACTCAATGCCTTGTACAGTCTGTGACACTACTAATACACGGGCTTTCGCCAGTAAAGTCACCCAGAGGTGAGACCAACTATCCCTACCTGGTGCAGTGTGTCTGTGTGTTTGTGTGCACGCTGAAGACATCAATATGGGATCAGACGCCGTGGAGACAGTAAAGGATTGCGAGGGAAATCGTGTCAGCATGCAAACACACAAACAGCTTAATTGCTTTGATTTTTTGAATGCATACAGGATGGAAACTGACGACAGGAAGTAAAATTTATGAAAACTTTAAAGCTCTTGCCTCCATTAGTAATGACGTCCACATAATTCAATTTAGCACAGATGAAGCATGGACCTCTCCAAACATCTACGCCTGCTGTGAAGGAAGAACGGTACTTATCCTAACGCACCTGTCACGACGCAACTGTTTGGTTTGGATTGGAACCACTGCTAACGAAAGATGGAGGCAGATGTTCTAAAGATCTTTAAGGGATGTCTGGTCCGTGCGGTAGATGAATCAACATCTAACTAATTATCTGTGCTGTGACTTTGATGCAGCAATGACGTCTAGTTAGTTTGTTGGTTGAGGAATGCACTCATCTACAAAAACTCACGTACATAGTCATTTGAGGTACCCTTACGAGTTTATTGAGAACTTATTGTAGGAAAACAGACCATTTAAACACTCAAGCTTCATTTAAGAGCATCCTGCGTTCTTCGATTTTCCATTTTGGCTCTGTTTTCAAGTCTTGCGTCACTTCATTTTCCTACTTGCACATGTTGTTTTGCTTTCCCCGGCTTCTCTCTCGAGTCATTTGTTTTGCTGATGCTTTGTGAAAATCATTTAACAACTCAAGAATTGAGAAAACATCAAAAGTGCACGTACATCGTGACCTCGGTCACTGATATTAAATTCCTTAATTCGGATTTCAACAACCTGTGTGAACTCCGGGCTACAAGATGTGCACGTACCTGCTTCAAAAAGGGTCAATTCCTGAATTGCTTACACAACATCCTGACCTGAGTGCTTGTGTGCGCGTATCATCTGTAGCGTTGAGTGTAACCTAATCTGGAGTTCCCTACTTGCATGTACGAAAGGTTTTCCTTACAGATCAAACATCTAACTGTCTCTCTTGTCCAGCTGGCCTAAAAACATAAACAACGTATTGTAAATCAAAAATTGAATGATGATGACTTTAAGTAAGCGCTTTCGCTTGACCGAACAAGCTGCCTCCTAACACTGCCGGTTTCTAAGAACTGCTGGCAGAGTGCCGTCACTTCTAAACACTGAGTCTCTGACGCAAGCCGCACAGAGCAGCCCACACCTGTAGCACCGACATCTCTGTAGCGCACAACTGCAGCCGATTAAGAGCACAAAGAGATGCACAGCGAGAGTGTGTGTGTGACTGAATGTTTGTGGCCGTGCGTTTCTGCCTTTGTCTAAGCTTGAATACGAGTGTGTGGGCATGTGTGTGTCTCATTAGTCGATGTTGGATGCTCTCAGTCAATCAGACTGAGTTGAAAGAGGGCAGCTTGCGGTCACACACAATGACAGGTTTTATTTGCTAATTTTAGTTAACTACGTTTTTTTAGTAGCATGACACTAGCTCAAAACAGTTCAGCTTTTCCAGCAACATGCTATTTTTTTCCTACAAGAAGCAGCGCTGCAGGACAAAACATTACATTGCTGTTTTTGTGTCACATTGTGCATGCAGCCTTGTACTTGAGCAAGCTGAGACAATAATCAAACACACTTCACTTGAATTCCACTCTAGACTGTTTTTGTGAGTTGGTTGGTTTGTGGCAATGAATTCACCAAATTTACATTTCTTTATCAGGTTTAACTGGTAGTAACAGATTAACTGATAAGAAAAATCACTTTTAGCTGAAGCTAGGGCTAGATGATATGACTAAACATCTAAATCTTGATTAACTGAAAGTTTTACCTTGATTATGATTAATGAACGATTTTTATTTTATTATTATTGTCATATTATTATTATTATTATTTTTTTTTTATAGATGTGAATCTGACTCTTGATCACTTTTGCATGTGATCTTTCTTTCAGCAATCTTATCCTGTCACTTCATATCTGCAAGTATGTACTCTACATTCTTACTACCCTAGTAAAAATATGTTTACTTTATACTAAGTATAGTTTAAATCTATTAAAATATTTACTGACATTTAGCTTGAGACTTCCTGATATAAAAATGATAATTAAAGTACTACTTGTGCACAATGCACATTTACTAATATTAAGCCTAAAATGTGTTTTAATGTCAAAGAATATAGTGGTGATAAGGACTGTATGATCTTTGAATAACATCGGCCTTTAAATGCAAGACATTTAAAGTGTACCTAAAGTATCCCTGCAACAATTTCAGCACAATCAAATATACTTAAGTATATCTTTAGTTGGACTTCAGCACTACTTCCGCACAATTAAAGTGCATTAAGTACAAAATTAGTTGTTCCAATTTAGCAGACTTTAAGTATTCCAGTTTAGTACAATTGCAATGTACTTTTATAAACTACATAAATATGTAAATGTAGCATTCTTTGCATAAAACAAACGTATTTCAGATACTTTTTAGTATATTTATTCTTCACTAGAGTAGCCATTCACACAGAACATGCCTTTGCATCTAAAACACAAGACTCTCAGGACTAGTTTAAAAATATAAAAGCGCAGCAAATAATGCCTACACCGCCATGTTGCCGTCAAATATAAAAGTTGCCATGCAAAACTGCTACTATAAACAAAATCTTGCGACGCTTGCCCTGCCTCCGTGGTTTTCTGCTTGGTCCACAGTTTTGGAAACTCACATTGATGGATGGCACTGCATGTGTTAACTTGACTTAAACGCACCACTCACATGCGAGACGCTGCAAAAGACATGAGCACAATGGTCATACATGTCCGTAAAGGGCCGACCACACATGCGGTAGTATGTTTTTAATGGGAATGAAAAAAATAAAATAAAATAAAATAACCAACATGGGAAAATTAGGTTGGTTGCAGGTTCCGAATTTCGATAAGATACTTTTTGATTAATTGTCCAGTGCTAGCTGAAGCCCTACATGGTTATTTGTAGAATGAGAATGCTCTATAAATAGTTACCTATATTTTCCGAAACTGATTTCTAGAGTAGCAAATCGGGTTTTTTTTAAACACACTAAACCGTTGCTTTAGGAAGTGAAAAAAGATGACGAGTCATCCTTCCAAGAAGCAAGTACACACTACATAGTTGTAACAGACCCATGAGTGATGAATCACTCCACATGCTGTAAAAAATATAAATTCATTCCAGGTAAGATTTAAATGCAAAGGTCAAACTGAAAAATATGTTTCTGTTTTAATTATTTTTGCTTACATTTTAGATATGGTATTTTATAGTTAATTCTTTATTCTTTATTATCCTTTTATTTTATAGTTTTCTCATAATACAGCTTAAAAAAAAAAAAAAAAAGAAAAAGGTAAAAACATTGATCATCCTGGCAGAATGCATCTATATACATGAAATAAAGGGAAATTAGTTTATAGCACACTGCCTAGATATTAAGCAATTTCTTAATGTATTCTGAAGCCTGTGTATCTTTAATAATGTTTGGTCTTCAAAACAGAATTCCATAATCTTACACAAAAAATTTGAATACAATAAAAAGCCGTATTTTTTTCTTTCAAGACAGATTATATTAAAGACCTCTAGTTTCTTGGTTTTAGCAACACTCACTATATCTCAGTCTTAATTTGCAGCTAATTTCGCATCCTTTTCCCCATGCAGGCGAGTCACTGCTGTGGCCCCAGTTCTGCAGCCAGTTACATCACCAACAAGCTGCGGATGTCCGCTGTGCTAGGTGATGGCAGCCTAAGCCAACATGAACGTATGTTTGCTTTCTAAATAAAGCTCCCTAATTAAACCATCTCATGCTGTGATAACATTACAGGATAAACAAAGCTCAGCCGGCAGAGGGAACGCCTCAGGTTCATTTAGTCCCAACCTTGTCAATCACTGCTGAAATAGCGGATAGTTAGTTTCAGATCTTACGCCTGGCCAATTGCAGTTCACACTGCAGAGCAGCTTACGATTCCCAGAATCGTAAAGAAAGGCCACATGCCTCTCCTTATGAATCATAAACAGTGCTTTTTGCCTGTTCAAACTGTATATGAAACGAAGTTGAGTTCACCTGAGATCAAAGCGGCCAACAGAGCCAAAAGAAATCAAAAGACTTTGATATGGCGTGCAGACACTATAGGACAAACTTGGCATCATTATATGACCAAACCCTGAATATTTAGATCATTATGATAGTTTGTTTACTATCTGCAGAACGCTTTAGTTTTACTGCAGCCAAAAAAAAAGAAGCAAAAAACAGACGAAGGGAAAGAGAAACTAAGCACAGCAAAGAGAGATGCCAACTAAGTTTACTACACTTGTGTTAGGTTTTTGTGGCCTAAACAACATCTTTTAGGCAAAGGAAGAAATTTAAATGACTGAAAGCACAATTGCTGTGGTGAATCAAAATACACTCATCATCTTAGCTGCCAAAAGTCTCAGAGCCTCATCTGCGATACGCCGCAACCAACACACACACGCGCACACACACACACACACACAACCATCCAGCTGTCAGACACACTTTTAATTACACAACGGCCCGAGGGTAAATTGTGTAACAGTGCCTTAGGGACCAAAAGAAGGGGAAGGAAGTGAAGCAGTGACTCGGAGGAGTACTAGGGACCTTAGGTACAATGCAACAAACAAGTGTGAGGAAAGGAAAGATTGGAAAATCAAATCATCTTAACTCAGAATCCAGGTTTGTGGTTACAGATCATTGAATATAAATCTGTATCTGACAAATAAACAATATTTGAGTACTCATTAAAAATACTTCCTGTCTAAGAACGTGTCCTGTGTGAACGCCTCCTGATCGCATCCAGAGTGTTGAGAGCTGCCTCAGACTGAAAATTACGTTGATGCAATTTGCTATGGAAATTGTGGTGTAACCAACGGCAAAATTAAAAATGAGGACTGCTTTTGACAAGTTTGTGCAAATTGTTTCTGAATTCTGATCAAATGTGCAAATTGAAAAAAATAAATAAATAAAAAATCAGTCAAGTCACAACATTATCGTAATTTTATACTGATTTATGCAGAGATTGCTTGAGAAAATAACCAAATACCAGCATAATAATTTTTTTTTGGCACATGTTTGACTAGGGAAATTGGGTTTCATGTTTTATTCCGACAGTACACTCGCACACAGCTCCACATACAGTACAGTATCGCAATATGCCGAACACAACATCTGAAATAAACACTGCCAAGGGCCAATAAATGTCATTTTGTTATGAGCGGCTAATTCCACAATAAGAACATAAAATTCAGCAACTTCAAATTGCTGAACCAGACTTCGTTATACTGCAACCAGACTTATACAGCCTTATAACCACAGATATTGAAAATTTCACTTTCAAGTTCACTTTTTGATGATGCTTTATGCTTTGACTGAAGTTATTTCTAAACGATACTACAGTATTTATGTTAAAATATTACTTAATTGACTAAGCCAATTAATTTATTCAAAACCATCTGATGTTTTCATAATTTGATGTTACTATATTTTATTACATATGCAATTTAAACTTTTTAAACTTTATATATGCAGTCATTTAGTATTTCCAAAAAAAGAAAAGAAAATGATATTAGACTTAATGAGTCACTACACATAATTATATCGTAAAAATTCGGTAAAAAAAAAAAAAAAAAAAAAAAACTTTGGTTGGTAAGTTAAACTTAAAATATGGTAAAACGTTATATTCCTGAGACACCAAAACTGGGTTTTCAGCAGCCATTACTCCAGGGTCATCAAACCTTTAGAGGTTATTCTTATATGCTGATTTGATGCTAAAAAAAATAAAATAAATTAAAAAAATATATATGTATATATATAATTTATGTATTGTAACTAATTCAAAGCTTTTACTTTTACTTTTACTTTAAAACAAATAAATGTATCCAAGTTTTATAAAAAATATTAACTTCTTTCAAAAATAAAAAATACCAACCCCAAAGATAGTGAAAAAATATGAAATTAATATTTAAGTTAAACACATTGGTCACCTTGTCTATGGTTTTGAAGAAAAAAACCTGCATGACATTGCCAATGGTGCCTCTATGACGCATCCCATTTGAAATATACAATCATCTTGCACCTGTGTCACACTCCTGTCTCTCTACCTCTTACTAATGCCAAACTTTGAGACTTCAGAAACGTTCTCTTGCATTAGCATCTTATGAATGTTGCTGGTTTCAGTTACACTAAATTTAAACTAGACAAATGCCACACATATCTGTTCATGCCTCGCCCCAGGAAACAAGCCCCTCACACCCGCCATATGACAGACCCTCTCTCACACAGCGTTCAGATCCTGTAACAAGAAAACACACGTCTGAGGCCCAATGAGTCAGGCGATTCACTGGTACACATGGTCCTCTTACTGAAGCAAAGCTAACAGGTAAATGGCATCAAACAAAGCTCCAGAAACAATTTGTGGGACAAGAGTTTGTAATGTTGATGGCCCTGACTATTAGTGTCAAGTGCCCTGAATGCATGTAAAGCTGATTCACTCATGTATTACAACACTGCGTCTGGCAGCAAATCAACATGAAGCTCGCCAAAATAAGAACAGCAGCACCACATGAATGTAACCACCACAGACAATGATCGGTACCCTGCTGTAGGGATAGTAATACATGCCTTTGCATTAACAGATGAAAAGAGACAGAAGAGGAAGCTTTTAGATCATTTGTTGGTCTGTGGATAAAATAATGAATTGAAGATGAAAAGCTCATTGGCGCCCATTTTACCAACTGCCAACTATCATAGTCTAATATGGGCCATTAAAGCGATAGTTCATCCTCAAATTTAAATTTTGTCAGCATTTACCCTCATCTTGTTCCAAACCTTCTTTTTTCTTTTGTCTACAGTGGAAGTCAATAGTAACCAAAACTATTTTACTTTTGTGTTATTTTTTGGATTAACTATTATATTAACTACCTCTAACCCAGCTCTTATATAGCTGTTGAAGATCACCTGCTCACAAATATGTAACCCTGGACCACAAAACCAGTCATAAGTAGCACGGGTATATTTGTAGCAATAGTCAACAATACACTGTATGGGCTAAAATGATGGATTTTTCTATTATGCCAAAAATAATTAGGATAGTAATTAAAGATCACGTTCCATGAAAATGTTGGTAATTTCCCTTCTTATATCAAAACTCAATTTTTGATTAGTAATATGCATTGCTAAGAACTTCATTTGGACAACTTTAAAGGCGATTTTCTCAAACCCTCACATTCCAGATATTTTTAAATAGAAAATTTTTAAATATCTCGACCAAATATTGTCCTATCCTAACAAACCATACATCAATGGAAAGCTTCATTCTAATTTCAAAAACTCAGTATTATGACTGGTTTTGTGGTCCATGGTCACACACACCAACTTACTTTAACAACTGAAGACTGAAATTTTGTACACTTGCAAGAGTTTAGCCACCTTCTACAGCTACAATATCCATAATATCTCCTCATGGTTCCTCTGCAAGCAGATCATTCACACCTTCATGTTGCATGTTAACACGGTTCTGCAGAAGCAAAAATGAGTCAGCAGTGCCTGAGCAGAATCGCATATGAATATATATATAAAAAAAAAATTAACTTCATTAACACAAATAAATGCATACCCTTCATGCTTAAGCAGATGAGGTTCACACTATCAAAAGTTTGACAAACCATACAGAGTATTCAATACCACAATATTAGAGAGTTGGGGGTTGCTAGGGCGTGGTGATATGGTTGCTAGGGTGGTTTCTTTGGGGGCTTTTACAGTGAGCATGTTTGCTGCGGTCCGAGCCCGAGTGCGATTATTCCCGGTGCCTCCGTGCAGTCTTGGTCTGGTTTCACACTCATTTGCGTTCATCTTACGTCATCACAAACGTGCACGGCGCATGACAGAAAACTGACCATGTGTGAATAAATAGTATTTTTTAATTTATTTGGTGTTATTATGTGCGGCAAAGTGAACGACACTTGCGTTTACTGTATCTGCGTCGCATGAAGGCTTGCAAACGGACTGTTTTGAGGAGACAGCCGATCGCAAGCCATTCATTTGCCACTCACTAAATGCGATTACACTGCTCACTCTCGCTCGTATCCGAGGTAAATCATCACCACGGTCATCCCATACATGTGTTTTGCTGAACTAATCTAATGACACTGTCATTGGCTATACGCATGCGCATGTTGCTTCACTTCCTGATCAAGTGCACACCCAAGTCCAAGTTGCTGTCACATTCACACGAACCGCGCCACAGTTTCACTGCAACCCAAACTCAGACCACCTCCTTCAGGTAGTTTTGGGTTTGGTACCCTGGTGCGCTTTGGGGTCTGCATGACAAATCATGCCCTGTTTCGAACTAAACTGCCAGTGTGGACTCTCCCCTACTGGCTAAAGGCCTGTTCACACCAAGAACAATAACTACAATGATAACTATCACGATAACTGTATTAGCGCCTACACCGATAGACAATATCGTTCACTAAATGGGCACAGCGGTTATGTTGTCTGCCACTTTAAATGCTCCAGCTTCTGATTCTGAAATTCCGATTGCATGTCAATGTTTGTTTCTTTGTTTTTTTTTTTCCCCAAATCATTGGCCTGCTGAAAAAAAAAAAAAAAATCCTGAAAATCATTCCAATGATTTTGTGACTCTGTGTCATTATTGATATATTTGTTGTATGCACATTCCTATTCTGGTAGAATTAGAGTTATTATAAAACCTTATACTTACTGCTTCAGTTATCGTCCTTGGTGTGAATGACCCTTAAGTCAGAATAAGCCTGCACAGTTCCCTCCTCATTACGTCTATAGGCTCTTTTTTTTAACATTTGCCAATTTTTTTTTTTTTTTTTTTTTTTTTTAGAATTTTATCATTTGACAAAACTTTTCATCAGCCCATTACTACAGAAAGGTAATAACATACTCCTTCTCAACAAGCTGCACAATTTGAGCTATCATTCATGTCTGTTTTGGGACGCGTTATGTATTGAAGATTAACACTTAGGTAAAGGATCATAGTTTAGAACAAACCCCTAAACCTAAGTAGTTTTCCTTACAAACCACCAACAACAATCTCAATGTTTAAAACTGTATTTTTTAAGTGTTGCAAGAGCTGTCCCGGTATCGTCCTACAACACTAGCGGCTTGCATTTATGCTGCTGTGGTCTAAATAAAGCTGCCTGGCTAAGCTACCCCCTATTACTCGTCCCCTCACCAACAAGCGTCAAGACTACACCTGAGTCTGCGGCCTCACCTGGGGAAGTAGCGCACAGCATTTTAACACTTCTCTGCTGCTCGGCACACACAGCGTGAGGCGGTACGGGGCTGAAAGGTGCGGCGATTTGTCCGGTGACACTTGCTAGCCGGGGGGAGTTCTCCTCTGACGAGACTAGCAAACCTGCAGTCTGCCCTCTGCCACTTTTGCTGTGGCTTAAAATAACCCACCCTGAGAGCGATGTAATTTCAGTCTTTCCCACGACTGAGACAGCCAGCCAGCCAGCCAGATGAGCAGATGCATGCTAGCACAGACGGTAAAAACTGCACGCCCTGCTTTTTTTTCGTAGACATTTAGCTACCCACTCACAAACTACCTCCAGACTGGTACTCGTGCACTGTTGACCTGGTTTTTCAGAGCCGGGAGACTGTATGAAGATGGACGCAAAGATTTGCCATGAAAATAACAACACCACACTTCCAGACTACATTTTAAGTCAAGTGCTGATGGAAAAGATGAAGAGACAGAGAAAGTGAAGAGAAAGAGAAAGACTGAAGCCTCTTTCCTGTTTCTGTCTAGGGCAGGAGGGTCTTGTGCCCCTCCCCTTGAATTCCACTGCCATCTGAAGACCACATGCTGTGTCTGGGCACGACGCCAGACAGCTCTGCGCTATCTGACTTTACCCAGCCCTGAGAGAGCACCTTCTGCCCCTACTACTGCCACCTCTCCAATGGAAGAGGCCACTTTTACAACACACTCAACCTCCGTCTTACAAACAAGGGACAAAACCTTCATTCTGAGCGCATGAAATACCAGTCTTATGTGTATTGTTATCTTATTTGCATATTTGAGATTACATATTTGAGAAAGCATGACACAATTAGCAAGATTTAAGAAAGACAATTTTCACAAAATTCATAAAATTTCAATTTACATAAAATTTCATTTATTTTATTCTTCATCTATACTTTTTCTTTGCTTATTTGGAGAAAAGTGATAAAAATAGTCATAAAGGACTTTTAAATAACTATTAATACATCAAAATCAATAATAATTTTAATAAATACACTCATTTAACATAAATTTTTTTTTTATAATTATTAAAAAAAAAATGGTTTCTACATTCTGCTCTTAATAATAAAAGGCATACGTCATGTCTTGTTATGTTTCTTTACAGCAAAAAAAAGTTAAAAGTTGACTCACATGTGCTCAAGTTCATCTGGGGTGGGTCATTCAAGGTGACGATGGCCACCATGCAAATCTTCACAGATTAACCAAATGAGCTGACAGTCATTCTGTGTGATTTCACTTTGGACCAAAAACCACTGAGATTTAACAGAACTATAGCTTTATCAAGGGTAATTATGAACAACATCATTGACGCATAACGAGAACATGAATTACCATCCATTTTTGTACACTCAAAATACAGCAACTTACGAATACTTTGTTAAAAATCTCACTTTGACTCAAAACAGGAGCTCAAACATCAGGAACATTATGGAAAAAAAATCTGTTCTGATTAAAGTTTTTTTTGACACTTTCCACAGACAGGGTATAAAATAGGACCTCAAAATCCTTGTTCACATCTCTTTGCAATTTCTGCGACACTAAACACAATATAAAAACTGCAATTAAGTTTTAGCAATACAAATTAAATATATCAACATTAAATAGACAATTAAATACACCATTTGTTCAATTTGAAAATGAATGGGGAAAAACAGAAAGGGTAACGGTTTGCACATACAGTCTAAGTTAGGTTATTTTGGGACTAAAGTTTGTATTATATTTCCTGAATATTTAGCATGATCAGTTTTCTTACAGTAACTTGAGTAAAGGGTTGAATGGTTGAGCCTGACAGCTGTATTGATGGTGTGATAATTGCTATAACAAGCAACGACAAATCAGGTTTCTTACAGACTAGCGCTGTGATGAGTGACTGGCTGAGTGAGTGAGAGTGAGAACGCGCAAGTGCACTAAAACTGCTTCTAACGCTACACGCACCTCACGTTTGTCAGCACTGCCTTAAAAATCAAGTTAACTCAAAATTTGTCTTTGTTGTTTTATTCATTTTTATATCCATTTGTAGTTTTTTTTTTCCCCCATTCTGTCTCTAATTGCATGTTGGAAGAATTACTGTAATTACTCATGAAAATGGGCTTGTTACAATTCATAAGCTTTTAATATTTATATATATATTTTTTAAAAATCGGCATAAATATTTGAATTACAGCTTGCCCCATTTGAATCTGTAAAGGTTCGAATGCCTACATCGATCAACATCTGAGCGGGGAGTAATGTCATGCCTGGAGAAAGTGCTGAGAAAGTTCTTATTTTTGGTTTCAGAGTTACATTATTGGTCATTAAAATTAGTTAATAATAAAAACAAACCATACCAGATGAAACTTAAAGACTGAGTCATCAAAATTAAATAGGATCTGGTGATATTTTGACAGAAAATCCTGATCTAAATTGAACTGTCTCAGCTTTATTAACAAATGCAAGACAAAATGTGATTGGTTATCTTTTCTAAAAACAGCCAGAGGCACAGAAAACACTGAGAAGTGTGTATAGTAACAACAGCCCTGCCCTTTAGCCGCATTATAATCCTGATGACTTCTTGGCATACGTGAATAGGCACCTACATCACTTAGGATAAAACCTGTTCAACAACTTAAAATTATTATATATCCAAAAAAAAAAAAAAAAAAAAAAACACACTGTTTAAATAGGAAATGAAACTCTTCTAACATTTCCCTATTCTATACAATTTAACTACTATATTTTCCCCAGTCAATGGCTGTTAATTACGCAAAACACTGGAGCTGGATAAAAACTTAAGTTAATAAAAAAAATTATATTCTCTGCTCCTTGATCAAACAACATACTTTTTCTTAAGGATAAAGTAGGACTACATATGGTAGCTGAAATACAAAAAAATAAAAAATAAAACCATACATGCCTACTAACTCTAATTCACAAGTCTCTCATAACACCTGCGTGTGTATGTGTGTACAAACCCTACATACGGGCCAAACTATACAGTGTAACTGAAAATCACTTGCATACATTCTTTTATTTCCAACATTTAGTCCAAATACATACTTCTGTCTCAAATTAAAGGTTTTCGCTTTTCCACACAGAGCATCAGGTGGTCATGTCTGTGGTAAAATTTTGTACATCTACGGATTCCTGTAATTTATGCAGCAGCAAAGCCTCCTAAATTAATTACACTAGGTTGCTGCTTAAAACACAATAGTACAGTACTTTACATAATATACAAAACACAGAGGTCGTTCTTTTAAAATATGACACAAAATGCTCAGTCCTCGTTTGCCTAGACGATGTACGCAACCTCCACATGCAATTTACTGATCATGCAATACTTTAAAAAAAAACCATGCAAAACTTAAACAAAAACACACTGGGGTCCACCCACACACAGGCATTCTGCTTTCACTATACCCAAATCTCTTTCCTTCACGACACACTCGAGCACACTGACAGGGGCTGATAGGGTTGCTACTTCTCGCACACGTTTTTTCATTAGGCAATTACACAAACACACACACATAGGCCATGTCTGGTGGCTGCAAAGTGAAGACAATCTGCATTGCTAATTATACCTCTGACATTACAAATGTTTAACAAAAGGTCTTCAACAAAAAACTGATTATAAAATAATAATCAGCCTAATAAATACTATTATCACTAATAACACTTGCTGAGATATTTAACAACTCTGTTCGGTAACAGGAGCATTCTAAGTAAAAATATCACACTTTTACTCTACAGCAGCACTTGGGTCTAATCTTCTAATGTGACTGGCATGTGATAATGCTAAATTAAATATTTTAACAGCAAGCTGAAAGCTATGTAAATTATGTTAATAACGTAAGCAAGAACACTTAATATATTGCATTTTTATCACTTTAGGGAAATGTCTGATGAGCTACACCCCAAGCATGTTTACATTCTGGATTTTAGATCTTATCTAAGCTAGAAGATATGTGCTCAAAAAAGTCTAAGCACTATTTATTACAAAGGGAAAAACAGATACACCTCCCTCTAAATTGTGATAAGGACTCATTTATACATTTTAATAAATGTGGATCACCTGCAAAGTCGGTGCCAGAACTAGCTACTGTGGATGTATCGATGTAAATAAAAGTAAAATGGAGAAATGAAACAGTGCAAGTTTTAGCATTAGTGGAAACTAAAGGGTTGAAACTTTTTCCATGTGCTCTAGCTGAAGGCAGAGGCTAGTGATAACAGAAACTTTTATAGCATTTCACTGTGCAGCAGCTGTCAGATTCATGGTGGCTCTGTCTCAAACCACTTAAACGCGCCTATGTTGTCCAAAAGCACTGTCTAGCAGGCAGCTAAATAGGTTTTGAGCGGCTGTGACCGGCTTAAAGTCTTCAGCAAAGTGTCCAGGTGCTTGCTGGTTATATATTAGTTGAGTGAGCCGCCTAAACTTACCGCTTCTCATTTTCATTGGCTGAATTTACAACCACACAAGAAACTAAACAAAACTGCAGCTGCTGGGGTAAAGCGAAAAGCCGGCGAGTGTTGTCGTTTTAACGGCGCGGCGCTGCCGCTTTTGATACCGTGTTTTGCATTCGCTATCGACCTGCTCACTTTTCTGATGCATGATTCATGAGTTAATCTATACCGACGCAGTGTGTGAGAGTATCCCAAAGTAAAGGCACTGACCTGCGGGGCCTAGCTGCGGCTGCTGCCCGTCCTCCCCGAAGATCAATCTGAAGTCCAGCTCTTCATTCCCGGGGCAGTTTGCAGTAGTCATCGGGTTTGACAGCTCGGGCTCACCCGTCTAAGTACGCCGACTCTCTGATAAACTCACTACATTGACTACTAATAAAGGCAAAACTTTTGAACTTTTTCTCCGTGCTGTACTTCTCTAAGCCCGGGCAGAAATATTATTGCTTCTCCCTCAGAATAATCCAAACTGTTCGACCTTCTGCGGAGGTTCAGCGAACTCGCAGCGGCTTGAACTTTTTGCCCGTGGCGTGAAGGGGGGGTGAGCGTTGTGCGTCAGCGCGACCGTTGATCGAGTTCGTCCGTAAATTCGCTGCTGCTCTCCGTCTCGAGATCCTATCCCAACTTTTACTAACAGCGCGTGACAGGGCAGTTCCAGCGGTGACGTCAGACGAGTCGGCAGACAACACAAGGGCGCGCACACGCGCACACACACGCACTCAATCACTCACGCACGCTCACACATATACACAACCTAGCCCTTAGTGGGCTTATGGGTCTTGTAGTTTCTGTCACGGTAGGACTGAAGTTCAATCAGTCGTTCGCTTTTAAACACCTCGTGTTAAAAATTAACGTTAAAATGCAATAAACTATATTAAATTAATATATGCATCGTAAGATTTATATAATGTAATATCACTAAATATAACTGAATAAATAATATAAATAACTTGATTTAAATTCATTTTTATTTTACGTCATTAAGTTTCCTTGTCTCAGACCTTTGGGCGGGAGACACTGCGGGTGAGTAGGGTAAAAAAAAAATTAACTAATAGTTATCACCTTACTTACCTAGTTGATTGCAAACATTTTTTTGAATTACAAGTTTTTAAAAATGTTAGGTTTAAATATGCAAATGATGCATTATTTAATTAAATATTCGCTCATTTGCATACATTTCTAGTACAAAAATCTAAAGTTCTTATTTATTTATTTTTTTTTTTTACATATTAGAGTCAAATGTTTTTTTACAGAGGGAATTCATTTTTGTCACTCCATAACTCAGAAAATACTTAGGACAGACAGAAAACAATACTTTTTCAAAAAAAATTTTTGGGGGGGAATAAAATGTTGTATTTAATCAAGCAAATTATATATGAACAAATCCCTCTGTAAAAACCTTCAGGATGTAGACAGGAATAAAAATGTAACGTTTGGTGTGTGCAGGTGCTACTGAAGTGGAGATTTATGGCTCAGTGTTGGAGAAAAAACTAATTTTGAGAAAACGGCCTTTAAAAATATGTATTGTAATTGAAATCTATTGACATAAATAGATAATGTGCTATAAAAGAAACACTTAATGGCGTCTTCTGGATGTTTTCTTTCCACTAAGTCTGAAAAAAAAAAAAAAAAACTTTATAAAATTACAAAAAGCCCAAAATCGCAAACCAGATAGGTGCATTAAAAAAAACAGTGTTTTTGCCTGCAGTGTCTCTCCTTAAACTATAAACCATATTTTTGCTCCAGAGTCTAGTTTATATATACTAGTAAACATCGTTCTGTTTTGCATTTTCTAATTTAATAGAATTTGTTTCTTTATAAATTACAATATGCATTTAATATGCATGTGAGAATGTACCAAAAAGCATCTTGTGCTTCACTGAAAGCCTGAATACTGTTTATAGCACAGTAGTGCACAAATTTGCTTGATCTAAATTAAATATTTCTTAATTTTTTACATCATAAAGTTCTTTCTTTTAAAGTTAAATCCACATTTAAATTTGTTTTGGGTTTGTTAAAAAATTTCATTTCAGTATTTATGTAGTACTCAATAATAGTGTACTGCATTTCTATAGGGATTTTAGTGGAAACCTGTGTAAAATATGTTGTTTTACATGGTTTTCCACTGAAATCCGTAAAGAAATACAGTAGAGTATTATTTTCCTAAATCTTTATATTAGAGTGATCTCATCATTTATCCAAATAAGCTCTGCCTTAATGTCTACACAGACAACAAAAATGTTATCTGTCTGCACACTCAGTCAAACAAATCACTCAGAAAATAATATACAGTACAAATTTCAGTTCTCACTGTAGCTACCTTATTTAATGCCTAACAGTCTCAGCATGACGACACAGAAATAAAGTGTTATGATAGGTATGTCATCAGCAAAAATTCTTAACCAGATTACCTAACGGTGCGCAGTGTTTGTTTACCTCATTGATTTGCCCTATGATGACTTTGTTTGAGTCACTGAAGCACTCCATTTATGTGGAGCACTGTCTCATCGACGAGAGAGAAAAACTAAACAACACTTCAAATTTAAAATTAACTCAAGTTTTTTTTTTTTTTTTTTTTTTTTTTTTACATATACCCTGTTTCCTGTTGGAGATATATGATGTTAAATCATACACCTCTATTATATATATATATATATATATATATATATAGTAAGTTTATCTTTGTTCTATTTTGCACTGTAGTCTGCACAACAGGATGCTGTGTTACAGCTATAATAGAAAAACACAATATCAGACAATAACTGAGAAAAAACAAAACAAAACAAAACAAAACAAAACATAAAAGTGTGGACCAAGCAGCTTTATATCAGTGACGGAATTCACACCGTCAAACAAGAATGTTTACTTTGACGCATGTGGGCGTAAAAACGCCATGTTCACATTTCCTGTGGTCTTTATTTACTTAGATGTCATTAAACACTGAACTTTCTTTGAATACTCAAAAGGCTGATAGAGTTTGATAGCAGTTATTAGCAGGTTGAGTTGCAGAATCAGTTGCAGAGCCTTTATTTGGTCTCATGGTACCAGCACATGCCTGTCATTTGCTAAACTTGATATGTTTACTTTGGCTTTTTATCTTATGATGCAATTATGAACCTCAAGGCAAACTAAATCAACTGTCTATTACGCTACACACACAAACATATTCTCACACATCTTTACAAGTTGCACAATTCTAAAAGTTTGCATGAGAATAACAGAAAAAAGAACAATAAAAGAACCCAAATAGAGTTGTTTTATAATTGCATAAGTGCCAGTGGGAATGAATAATGCTGCATAATATTCATCGATCATGAATCATCTGACTGATTCATTTCATTGTTAAAATTTCAGAGACGAAAACAGACACAGCCATTGCAAATTATCGTCAAGGGCGATTGCCTTAACACATTCTCACACTGTTGAAATGATCCTGCCAAACTTATTGTTTACTATTCAGAATACCTGTTTCTCTTCGTCTCTGATGACCTTTGTGGGAGGAAGATAGAGAACACGGTATCCGTGGATTGTGTAGGAGGGGGACGATGTGGTTTTTGATACTGTGTTCTCGTAAAGACAGTTAAGAAGAAAGAAAGAACTTTCTACTCTCACACAAATCCGGTTCAAAACTAGTTTTCTTTTCAAGGATTGGTGTTTTGGTAATGTGTTTTGTTCTTGTCATGTGCAAGTATGCATTGTTTCGGAGTAATCACTGGATTAACAATAGCGTGCATTTGTTCTGAACACCAAAAAAAAATTTAGTAGACAAGTATTGATTTGTTTAATTTTTGTGCACATTGTTTTATTCTCCTAAGGAGAATATCTTCATAAATAATACTAACAATGGTGATTTAAAAATCAAAAATCTAAATCTGCTGTAGTACAATTTACAGTATTTCTTTAAAAATCCGATTGTACATCTTAGAAATATCACATAATGCTGCACTTACAGTATGTTTTCTTTTAATAAAGTTTATCCATAGTCAGCATAAGCATTTTTAAATTTGAAAGACTTTATATTTTCTAAACATACTGTTTAGTTGGGTTTTTTTTCAATCCCAGATAGCCATATTTCATTGTGTTTGATTTAGAGAACAAATCGACCGTCTTAAGAAAACCAAAACATTAAAAAAAAAACACAATCTGGAATGTCAGTTGAAAGTAGACTTTAAAGAAGTACAAAGTTAAT
This sequence comes from Labeo rohita, assembly GCF_022985175.1. Lineage (NCBI taxonomy): Eukaryota > Metazoa > Chordata > Actinopteri > Cypriniformes > Cyprinidae > Labeo > Labeo rohita. The sequence goes on along the minus strand of NC_066875.1, from coordinate 28,400,659 downwards.
GAAACACTTTTTACAACTCTTTACAACGTTCAAAAACAGTCTTCAACTGATGATTGCTGCCCTCTGCTGGTCTATTCTCTGTATAAAGCAACATAGCCAAAACATGAATCATGAATGCCACGTTCTCTGTCCTGGAAAATTTAAATGATTAATAAGTCAGGTATTCAGAATATTACACAATGGTTTGACTATATAACACAGTGAACATGTGTTGTTCTCCTGTAGAATAATATTAACAGCAGGGGGTTCTGTGTTAAGTTTTTTTTCCATGATCCTCATTTTTAGAGACTCAAACGTAGTGATCAAGCACAACATCAACACTGTATTCATAAATGCGGAAGGATTCTTATATTATTCATGTTACTCTTAAGACCTAGCTTTGGCACTACTTGTATTCTAAACAACATGTCCTAAATGTGAACTTCCTTGTAAGTTACTTTGATAAGAAAGAATCTTCTAGGGCTGTAAATGTAATTGCACTTTCTGAGGACACTTGCTCTTTTGAACCGCTGGCTATGTTCCAACATGAACAGAATTATCCTTGAACTCGCTTCAGCTTGCTAACAGAACAAGGCTGTCTTTGCAATGTGTCTTAAGGTTGAAATGTGTGGAAAAAAAGGCACAACTCATTAAGAATGCTACGGAGAACTATCAGCTGTTTTAGACTACGCTGCTAACTGTCTTTGACTTTGACCTCAAACTTTATGGGCAGACCTGAAAAGGCAAATCAAGGCCTGACTACTAATACACCTTCAAAGTACTAGCACAACACAAAACACAAAGCAGACTTGGTGAATAAAGCTATTACTGTGTATTCATATACAATGGTATTTACATGGTACTTTAAAGGATGCATAAAATGATACGATTATACCACTACATTTAAAAAATAGTGCTGTCAAACCAATTAATCGCAACCAAAATAAAAGTTTGTTTACATAATAATGTGTGTGTACTGTATATATTTACGTGTATATATGCACGCACAGCATGTGACGATAAATCGATGCATCGCGATTTGTGGATCGCTTCAGAGATTTTTGAAATGCATCGCGATTCTTTCTGGAATCGTTGGGGGAGTACCGGCACTTCTTTTTTTCCACTTCAAGCACTGTTTATGATTATTTTTGGTTCAAGCGTGTGTAAAGATTTGGAAGCAAGCAGAGTATGGCTGTTTCTAAAGTATGCAGTATATATACATCTACCAATGGAAAATCTTCAGTTTAAAATAAGCCTTCAACTAATGGAACAGTTCACCCTAAAATTAAAATGTGGTTAATATTTTTAATGTTCATGTCAGAATGAGAGTTCAAACAGCTGATGAAAACATCAAAATATTTGTTTAGAATTGCTTTGATCTGTGCACATTTCTCTCCTGATTCAGATGAGGTTACTTTTCACTGGAAAAAAGCAATATTATGGATAGAGGACCTGTATTTTGGTTGGAAGAAATGGTTTGAAGTTGAAAACATGTTACTGATAGATTTGTTTATTACAAGCATGCAACTTCACAAAACATTAATTGATGGACTGGAGTCAAGTCGATTACATGCAAATTATTCTGATGTTTTTATCAGCTGTTTGGACTAATTCTGACGGCACCCATTCACTGCAGAGGATTCATTGGTGAGCAAAAATTTTCCAAATCTAATACAATGAAGAAACAAACTCTACATCTACATCTTAGATGGCCTGAGGGTGAGTAAAATTTCAGCCAATTTTCATTTCTGGGTGAATTATTCCTTTAAATAACACATAAATAACATCATTAACCCCAGCACTGGTGCAAAATGTCTTTTCAGCTCTACACAATATTTGCCAACAGGGGGGGTTGATGTGCCAAGAAAAAATTACTTTAATCACCAGTCACTGTACAATACAAGAGAATGCTTTACTCTTCATAAAACACAGATGGCTCTTTGAAAAGACGACTCAACTATCAATATGGGAGAGAGATACTTAAACTGCACTGTATAGGTTCAATCTGCTGTGACGTCTTTGTCACACTGGGCACAATGGCCCACTTAAATGTGCCCCACAGTGATTTAAATGAACAGCCGTTGCTGCTGTGACATTAATTCCTGTGTCCAAATAGACTGAATGGAAGGACACCAGTTTTAATATGAAATTCCAAACGTAGGTTCGGGAGGAGCCTAATCATTCAGTCCTGTCAATCATCAGCCTATATAAGCAGCTCTCATTGCATCGTCCCAGCCTCAGTTCTTCCGGCATCCCTCCACCTCCCCTTCTCCTCCTCTGTTATTCTCCCTCTAGGTAATACCGTAATGCGGGGGTTGAACTCTGTGCTCAAGCCGAGCCTCGGGTTCTAGCCTCCATTAAGGACAGCAAGCCAAGTTTGTTTACCATTGCCCATCAGGACTGAAAATTAGTTTAAAATATTTTGGTCAAACCATACAGAATAAAATAAAATTTGATCAGGATAATTGTTTAGGTAAGTATTAAGTATATTTTTATTTATTAGACAGATCTTCGTTTTGTCTCTGGCAATTGCTCTTGAAAAGTTTGCATCTTACTGATTTTACTAAATGTTTCTGAATTTAAATTTAAATACCATGAATCATTTATTATAGAAATGAATGAATTCAACATTAGAAACATGATGTGTTGATTTACTGATCATATTCAGTCTTAATAAATGTAGAAAATGTACCAAAAAAGGACATTTGTGAGATTTACTACAGAGAAGAACACAATGCAAGAAAAAATAAACATTAGTAAGTATTCACATTGAGAAACATCCCATTTGGATTTTGTCAAATCTAACATTATGTAAAGGAATATAATAAAGCACTTTGTGTTTGTTTGTTCTGTGTGTAAATGTGTTTTGGTAAGCAACATGTGACTCAGTCATTAGCGTCTGTGCTGCACTGCATGGACACAACATCAATCAGATGGCTGATCGATGCAACATTTGGGAGTGATTCAGAGGATCAATACTAATCCAACACACACACACACACACACACACACACACTGGCACACTTACCAATGCTCTGCAGGCTCAATGTGTCACAGGCTTGCAGAGACACTCACTTTCACTTTGCTTCATCTGACCCCTGTCTTCACAAGCAGTGGTAGATGTTACCCAGTTCTCCTTATCAGATATAACAACAGGAGGAGAAGAGCTTTCACCATGAGTTTTTTTTTCCACAGGTAGAAGAGGACAATACACAGGGCAGATAATATCAGCTAGGGAAAAGGAAAAAAACATGCATTTAGTCATGGTGCATTATAGAATTAACACAAAAAAAAAAATCTTTATTTCTCTGTTTGTAGTATTTTCCATATGAAAATATAACATGTTTATGCTACATGCTAAACAGTATATGCTAAATATACAAATAATAATAATAATAATAATAATAATAATAATAATTTAAATGCATTAAAACACATTTACAATCTTAAAATGAATTTTGGGTAAATGCAAAATAGATTTTGGAGAATATAAAGAAGTCATCGGATGCCAAGTTCACTTTCACATGTTGTTTTAACATTGCAGTTAACTTAAATGTTAAAGTAAACAGGCTTGTCACTCCACAGAGAGAACAGAGGAGCAGGGTGAGCAGAGCTCATTAACATTTAAAGCAAAATGAGGCTAAATGCGCTAAAGCAAACAGGCTCGTCCATCCACAGAGAGGAGAGAGGGGCGGGGCGAGTAGAGCTCATTTGAATTTAAAGCATCCTCGACCAGAATGGGATGATTTTTGCAGACCTGATTTTGACAAAGTAAAAAGGGTGTTGTTTTACACCACCATTGAGAATTTTTAACCAAAGTATATTATAGACTTTTCATTAAAACCCTAAAGAATCATATCAACTTGTGGAAAATGGGCATCCGATGACCCCTTTAAATATTATATCTTGCATTTATTTGAAATATCAATCCAAAATGCACTGTAGTTAGTAAAGCTAAAGCTATTCTCTAAATATGTGTGCTCTGCTAAAAGTGTGTTTTTGTGAATCTAACCAATGCCTCAGGGAGATCTGCTGTTAAAAATCACAACCATGTAACCACCTCAGTGTCTTCTGAAACCGCAGCAGAAAGGCTGTTTTGTCAAGGTGGCCATTAACTGTAAAAACTCTGCAAACATTCTTAACATTTTGCATATTCATGAATATTTATGATAAGCTGCATACAGATTCTGTTGTTAAACATTTTTTCTATGGCTTTCAGTGCAGCTTGATATAGCAAATCCTGAAGGAAAGTATTATTTATGCTTTTCTTTAAACCTAGAGATCTGAGATTTTTAAGAAGCGTAAACATTATTGAGAACCTGTCAATTACTCCAATAAATCTGCAAATTCCCCATCAGTCCCCTGTTGTTCATCTCCATGAGGCACTCGCTCACTAATAATTCTGTACATGATGTACAATTTGATTTGTTCAGACTCTTTCCTGTAAAAATCATTCAGTGATAGAAAAATAGCTCCAACCCCGTGCCCAACACAGGTTCTATTGAACCATTTAAGAGCCGAGACAAGTAAACAGATTTATTATGAGACTATAGCCCTTTACTAAGGATATTAGGTGGAGAGAGAGAGGAAGAACAGAGATAATGTCACAGTAACCAATGTGTCTAAAAGCCCTCCCCTAGTTTACTTCATAAAGACAAAGAATCAGGAGGTAATTAAAACAGCGGAAACAGCAAAATGCAGAGAGAGAGAGAGAGAGAGAGAGAGAGAGAGACAGTCAATGAGAATGTAAATATTGAATTGGGGGAGTAGGCAGTGCAGTCATTATGTGATTTTGAAGCTTTTCTCATTAGTTACACTATTAGACAGACCAGAATGGTTATAAGAAATGTTTGTCCGGGTGCATACTATAAAAGAAACCCACACATGCACACATAAAACCAATGAAGTACATTGAAGTACCTAAAGAAGTACCTAAAATGAAAGCTCGATGCCTTAAAAGAACCATTTTGGGTTACAGAAAGAACCTTTCAGTAAACCTTTTTTAAAAGAACCATTTTTAGTGTGAGGAACATTTTTCCAACACAAAGAACCTTTTATGAAATGGATTAATTGAACCACGGATGCCAATGAAGAAACTTTAATAATCAACTCTATAAAAATGGCTTAAGAACAGCAGCCTAAATGTTCATATGAAAAACCACAATCCTTTCAGAGTTATAACTGGAATACCTTGCTGTACTAAATGCCACATGGGTTAAGGTACATTATATAAGACATTTCCATTAGACTGCACATTGTAATGTTCACACCACCTAACTTATCCCAAGGATTAACATTTTAATTAGCAAAACTAAAGCCTTTTCGATGAATAATTTAAATGCCGTTGTCTTTTCAATCAAGTAGGAGATTAAAAGAGATGCGTTGTGACATTTATAAGGGATATAAAATGTACTTTTCAGCAGAGGAGATATTTGTACTGTTTAAAACTCTTTTGTCTGCATATGTCAAGGTAAAGCAACAATGTGTTTTTCTGTTACTTTCTCAAGAGTTTTTTTACAGAATTTCATAGAACTGAAAGATCAATTTACTCTGAAAAGAAAGAAGAAGAACAGATAGGCGAGACCTTTTTTCAAACGAGTGTTAAATTGCATTTACTGTCATCATGGCTGAGCAAATCTTATATCTGCAGGATCCCAGCCACTTCCTTTAGTCGTCCCTGACAGACTGAGGCTAACTCATTACTAATGGCTCTAATATAACATTTCAAAATACACGTCGAAAGGGTTTAGAGACGTTGCTTCGATACATGTAATCCTCTTAGGGCCTAATCCGAAGACTGCGCGTTGAATTCTTCTGCAAAAGTTGCTCTTAAAGAAAAAGTTTAATTAATTTGAATCCACAGACAAACTATTCCTGTACAAACAGAAACTCTTCCACTTTGATCATAATAGTAACCCATGCATCTTTTAGGAATAACTTAAATAACTGAAAATGGATGAGAATGTCACTGAGCTAAGCTTACATAAGATGCTAATGAAAAATGCATCACTCCTATTATAATTCATAGATTTTCTCTGCCTCTCTCTATTGTGTCTTGAAACTTGCCATCACAAAAGCCAGTACAAAAGACCGTTTTTATGAAAAAATGTAAATTAGGAAGACCTTTTTACTGATATACAAATGCACATAGAAAAACTTCAGGGTAGCACTACATAAAGTGCTCTTTATGAAGCACATTAACAACTGGGCCAGGCATATGTTGAGTTCATCATGTGGAGAAAGCACACAAGTGGAAGCAGCACTGGCAGCAATAATACAATTTATGTATACTAGATTTATTACAGACTATCTGCAAGAAACTTGAACAAGACCAACATCAGCAGCTTGAATGAAAAATAGTTTAATTTCAAATCTATATTGACTCAACCATGTCCTCTGAGATACACTTTTTAAAAAAATGCAATCATGGCCATGATGATTGTGCATTTTACTGAAGCTGTAACAAATTCAAATGCACTCAAGATAAAAACATCTCCGCAGCCAACTACAATCTGAATTGTTTTCAAAAGTTATTAAAAAGCAAATACAACACATTGATTCTGTACTGTAATAACGGATTTCTTCTGTTCTGTTATCTGGGTTCTGTCACATGTAGCTAACTTAATGTACGTTGCCCTGGAGACAGAATGTCGTGAACCCAACAAATTTTGCAAAGCAATCACAAAAATCTGGCAAGCATGCAGTGTGATCACAAACAATAGAAGGTATTAGCTTTTGAGTGAGGGAAAAAAAGATAAATTCAGGCAAAATCAAAGTAAAAGGCAGGCAACTCAGAGTTCAATAATAACCAAAAGACAGACCTTGAAATGGCAATAAAATGTCAGTTTATATCATTTCCCAGAACCATAGTCCTTTGCTTTCCTTCTTTTTTTTTTCTTCCTACTGTCCAACAATTACAAAAACCATAAACGTGTTTGCATAGGTAAACAATCACAAACATAGTAATATCATAAGAACTTTGAAAATTAACAACAGTCATCCTGCAGCTGTTCACTTTCTGTTTGTAAGCAGTACTACTTTTCATAACCAACATGGTGATAACCCTCCAGCATATGGGCCTGATAAAATCTCTGAATATTGGCGTCCAAAAAATTTTAAGGGAATGATTTTCCTCTGGGCCCTCCCAACAACAACTACTCTAAGTCTGCCAGAATAAAGAGCAATGATCTGTAAACAAAGAGCTGACTTCAGAAGGATCCATTCACACTGTCTGGCCTGAGTTATTTAAGTCTTACAAACAGCACCACAAAGCCCATCCTTTACACTTCTGCCACTAGGGGTGTAAAAAGCACTCAAAAATTACACTCAAGTAAAAGTATGGATGCTCAATGAAAATTTTACTCAATTAAAAGTACAATATGGCCAAAAACTTACTTGAGTAAAATGAAAACCATAACTTTAAATTGTACTTGAATATTAAAAAAAGTACAATTTCCCTACCAAAGAGAAAGCGAGAGAGATAGACTTTGACTTTAAACAAATCTTTAATTGCATTATCTTTTAAAAAAGCTTATATAATTACATTTGAGCTACAAAGAATCCCCTCTATTACATAATACATAAACTAGACAAGGTATAAAACAAACCAATACATCACAACAAAAAAACAGTTAGACATAAATTTGCAAAGAACCATCAATTTCAATTTCACACAAACACTTGTTCACCCCCCAGGTATAATTAAAAGTCTCAAAATCTTTAACCAGTTGATAAGCATCATATTCTACCTTTAATCTTGATTTTATTAAATCCTTTCAAATTGACACTTCATCAGTTGACCCCATACCATTTAGTTTAGTTTTACATGATCGCCAGACTGCCATTTTGCCTGCCCAATTAAAAAAATTAAGTAACACTTGGATTTGCTTTCTATTTTTGTTATACTTAGGACCATAAATAAAAGGTACAGAGGAGAATATTTATTTTAAAATTCTACACCATTCTTCTAATTGAGATAGCAAAGCTTCAAGTCTACCACAGTAAATAAATGAAAAACATTCTCTGTTTGCCCACAAAAAGGACAATCCTCCCTTACCTGTGGATCAAGGTGTGCTCTGTATCTTTTTGTAGCTATTAAACCATGCACAATTCCCCACTGAAGGTCACCAGACCTCTTCTCAATGGGAGCCTTGTACAAGGTTCTCCAGCTACCTTTAGGGGAAGTCTCAGATCCAAAAACCTCCTCCCATTTAGATTCTTTTAGTACCTTTGTTCATATGTGAGCCTTTGACACATGTGACATACAGTGCTTTTTTCCCAGTTTCACTGAAAAGTTTTAGATCAGGAATTCTGAAGTTAAGCAAAAGTCCTTCTCTCTCTTTAAAAAACATCAAAAGCAGGCACAATTTTAAACTCTGGGAAAAAGACATCCATGTCTTCATTAGATGTTTCTAAACCATTTTTAAAATTCGTAAGTAAACACTCAAGAAGATCATTCAACAGCCTCTGTGTCAAGTGAATTGACCTCACATCCAGCTTGGTGGCCAGTATCTCAGCAGACATCCATTCATTTGTTGTTAATATATGTACAATCTTTGTAATTCCAGCATTCCCTAAAGCAGTCCTCACAGACACTGACACTGACAAATTTCCAAGTCCACAACAGGATTGTGCAACAGAGGTTCTTCTCTCATCCAAAGGCCTTGCACATCTGTGAGATCCCTTGGTTTACTTAAATTTTTTACAGGCTTTCAACATTGAACAATAAAAAGGAGTCAGTCCAGACAAATCAACTCTTTGAGTGTCCATAAGGAAAAGATGCTGGTCTAGCCCCATACTGCCTGCTTTTCTTAGGAGGGCACAAGATACTCCAGCCCAGCTTACATCTTTTCCATAAAGCAGCCTTTTTGCTGTCTGTAGTCCAATTTTTTTAATTCTGCTATTAAAGGAGCAGTCCACTTCCAAAACAAAGATTCACATATAATGTACTCACCCCCTTTTTATCCAAGATGTTCATGTCTTTCTTTCTTCAGTCGTAAAGAAATTATGTTTTTTGAGGAAAAACATTTTGAGGAGCAATGCTTGCACATCAACTGCCTGGAGATGCTGGCAGTTTCCTTAGCCCTCAAGAACTTTCTTCCAGCCTTGAAGGGGCACCACGTCTTGGTCCAGTCAGACAGTATGTCTGTGGTACCCTACATCAATCGTCAAGGCGGTCTCAGGTCACCCCCCTTTTACAGGTTGGCTTGTCACCTCCTCCTTTGGGCACAGAAGGAACTCCTTTCGCTAAAGGCGGTTCATGTGCCAGGCAGACTGAACCTGGCCGTGGACATGTTGTCCAGAGGCAATGTAGCCCCTGGCGAATGGGTGCTACATCCTCAGACAGTTCAGAAAATTTGGGAGGTCTTCAGGAAGGCAGAGGACTGCCCAATTTACTTTTCAGTGCAGCGAGATGCTCTGGCCTACGATTGGCCCAGCGCTCGCCTTTATGCCTTTTCCCCGACAGCCCTGATCTCTCACGTCATCGGCAGGATCAAGGAGACCTCATTCAAGTAGTTTTCAAGTTGGAACCAAATTTTAAGGAGTATAAAGTAGCTTTTTCTTCAGAAATTTAATCAAGTAAAGGTACAAGTAGTTAAATTGTACTTGAAGTACAAATACCCCTCAGTAATCAGGTAAAATCTCTTAACTATTTACACCCCTGTTTGCCACAGATTTGAGCACTGCCCTAAAAGACCCAAAAAACTTCTTTAAACACCTATTTTGGTCAACTTGGACTAGCTTGGAAATTGCAGGTGGAATACCAAACTAAAAACAGACATACCTGTATTTTGTTTACATACCTGTACTACCTTCATACGTGACCCTGGACCACAAAACCAGTCGTAAGTAGCACGGGTATATTTGTAGCAACAGCCAAAAATACATTGTATGGGTCAAAATGAATGATTTTTCTTTTATGCCAAAAATCATTAGGATATTAAGTAAAGATCATGTTCCATGAAGATATTTTGTAAATGTTCCACCTTAAATATATCAAAACTTTAACTTAACAACTTTAAATGCGATTTTCTCAGTATTTAGTTTTTTTGCACCTTCAGATTACAAATTTTCATTAGTTGTATCTCTGCCACATATTGTCCTAACCTAAGAAACCAAACATCAATGGAAAGCTTATTTATTCAGCTCTCATGTATTTATACAGCTTTTCATGATTATGTATAAATCTTCATTTTGAAAAAATGACACTTATGACTGGATTTGTGGTCCTGAGTCACATATGTGGTTTCAGTCATCTGCTCAAAAAATGCTTTAGATTCTGTTTCCACCCGTTTTAAGCACTGACCACTAGTTATTGGATCACAGAAAAATTCTGTAAAAATGTCTGTAATGTAATTATAACTTTTTTCCAAATATTTTTATGCAGTAAACATATTAAAGGGGTGATTTATTAAATGTTATTTGTATCTGTTAATTTGTATTTATTTATTTAGTTATTTATTTTGATGAATGCTAATTGAACAAGCCTTTGTTGAAATTTGTCTGAAGAAAAAAAAAAAAATCAAATCAATAAACTCTACTGATGGGGGAAAAAATGGAAAAGAAACATATTCTGTTAACATTTGTGAGCTTTTCCAACAGAGAGTGTTCCAATCAAAATATCAGCTATTTTTAAATACCTCATTCCCGATTAAAGGCCTTTATCAATTGTTCATCATTATGACAAATCAGCCTTTTATAGCTGTTCTGATACAAGACATGTCAATACAGCAGCAACCAATACTCTCCAGACAACAATGCAAATCCTTTTGATATCTAGAAAGGCATTGCATCTAAGCTCTGGGCTGAACAAGTGGCGAGTATTTGGCTGCAGCATAAAATGAAGGCTGGAAAGGGGTCGAGGAGCTTACAACAAGAGCCACAACCAAGCAGTGCTAGTTTATGCTGAACATAATGGTAAGAGCTGTTGTGAGAGGTGCTAGAGGATTGTTAGTGTGAGGGGGCAGCATAAGCTGCGATTCTTATTGAGCACACAATTTATCCTGTGTAACACAACAGCCATCGTGTTGATGTGGCAGACATCATTACAGCGAAGCAGTCATTAGAGCTCAGCGTCTCATGGGGATGCTGTGTTTAAGCTGTAATTGCCATCAGCCCCAACAAAAACAAACCTTTTCAGAGGCATCAGTAGTGTTAATCAGAGCAATTTTTGCTGTTGTCTTATTGCTGTTCAACAATAAAGAAGATCTATAGCAAGAAGTAGAAAAACACCTTTAAACAAATTAGACTGAGGAGCTTCACTCCACAGTGTTAGTAATATTAGAGAGTGACTCAGCACGAAGATGTTGTTCTACAGAAAACAAATGCATTCATATAGGCTTAAGAAAACTATACTCCTGCAAACAATAACATTTTGTTATTCGAATCACACATAAAAATTGTTTTCTCTGTCATGCACCCCGATAAAGTGTAATTTCCTTGATCTGATATCCAGTGCCATTCTTTCTGCAACTGCACTGTAATCAACAATCATTTGATAGCATTATTTATAAATCCAGAGAAATCACATACTGTGTCTATGTTTATTTGGCTACAGGAATGGATTTTCATTTTATGCAGAGAAAATAATTAATGCTGGTAGCAGTATGGGTTCCTTCACCCCTTTCTGAGACTGTGACCATGTAATTAGCTTGAGTGTTGATAAAAAGCCACAAGGGAAAGCAGATGGAAAGGAGAATGAGAAAGAGGGGAGAGAAGTGGAAGTTCTCAAGACAAATCATAGTCAGGACTTAAGGAGCCCAGAGACACATCTGATTTTAATCAGTGGCTGATTGAAAAACAAGCCACTTGAACAAAAAGCAGGACAACGTTTGTAACTTCATGGAGAACATTGAGAATATTGTGTCATTCAAAAATAGTATCTGCCTAACATTATGTTAACCTGGGATAAAGTTAGTTTCACAATTAAACATGTTACATCCTTCTGCGTCAAATAGGAAACAGTTGGGGGAAAATAGTACCTGGCATGTTTTCCACTGGAGGTGTTTCAACAGTCATCAGCTGTCTGAAGGTAGGCATATCCTGGCATTATAGTGCAACTGGCACTTTTACCTGCTCTGAAATACAACGTGAAAATGCAGTTGTGCTGTGAGAATTCTGTAACGGAACAGACCGGTCTGAATCATTTCAGTTTTAACATTAAATTTTCTCTAAGGTAACCCGCATACAGCTATGAAGCAGACAACACTAATAACATCCTGACATCTGAAGGAAGATGGCCCTGCAATGCAATAAATATTCAATATGATTTTTTTACACCTGACAAACAGCACTGCCCTTACTGAGATGATAGCTCATAAATTACAAAAAAAGAATCTGACGTCTGGACCATAAATATAACGGGGAAAAAACACATTAGACAGGAATGTGGACTAACGTTAGTTGAAAAAAATACTAAACTGACATTCAAATTTTGGGTATGTATGACATTTGTCTTTTTTTTTTTTTTTGATTTGATGTATTTTTAAGAGACTGAGGCAGATGCATTGTAATAAGTGCAGTGCAAAAACACTTCTGTGCACTTTTTCCTTCTGCCTGTCAATTACTACTAAGTAAAAACACTCAAGAGAAAGAGCAATTTATTGCAGGGGCTCATGGATAAAAGAAGCTGTTTTGTTCGTGCAGATATAAAGCAAAGAAAAAAGGTGACACTACTCTTATGATTATGTTTTTGACACATGAAAAATGCTATTAAACATCCTGAAATGAATGAATGAATGAGTGAATGAATGAATGAACAAGCAAACTAAATAAATCTAACTTTGCTGAATACTGAGTAATGTATTCATTTGAGACTGCCATATCCAAGCTATATTATTAAAAATAATTAACCTAAAAATTCAATTAACTCCAATTAAATTAAATGCTATCATTTTAACCAACGATCCAGTGACAGGACTGACTAAGCAGCAGACACAGTCAGTAACTTGCTCTTTCAAAGTGCTTCCCTGTCCTTAAGTATCCATTACAAGCAAAGACAAAAGCTTGATAGTGTTTCTTCTAACAAAAACAAAAAGCTGACATAACTGTTGATTAAAATGACAAATTCTCTCTCTCTCTCTTTCACACGCGCATGCACACACATACAGAGAGAGAAAGAGAGAGACTTGGCTTTTTAATACTCACACCAGGAGTTGTTTATCTCCCTTTGCAGACAGTGCTGAACGTCTGCGATTATCTAAACGCAGGTCAGTGGCAGCACACCTCTGTGGTTTCAGGCTGGAGCGGAGATTAATGAAGCTGCCAGGGATTCAAAAGTAATTTGAGTAAACTGTTGATTACATATATTTTGAAATTAATATGCACTCTCAGGAAAAAAGGGTACAAAAGGATAGTACTCTTTCATGTGGTACTTATATGTCTGTACCATTTAGGTACAATTACGTAGGCTTCAGTACCTTTAAGGTACCTTAAGGTTTATTTAAGGTGTACCTTTTGAAAGGGTAAAACACCAGTGACAGATTTTGTACCTTTTTTTCGGAGAGTGCACATACTGTGTAGGTAAACATTGTTGCCTTTAAATGTCAGTTGTGTCAGTTGTGTCTGTGTTTGTGTCAGTTTCTTAGCAAGTCAGCCCCAGGCCTATATCCAAAAAGCATTTGTACGGCATAAAATAAAATATAAATACAGAAATTGCTTTTTTTTTTATCCTATGTTTAGATCATAATTTTAAATATTCTATAGTTAAAGTTTGAAAAGTAGTAGAAGAATAAAAACTACAGTATGCATAAGGAATTCGAAAAGGTGAGTCCTTTAAATTTGAGACATTATGTATTTATTTAAAAAAACGGCTTTCTGAGACTACTTAATATGACGTCATGAAGCGATCTGGAAAGCAGCGTTCGTTCTAAATGATTCTTGGTAAATTCAAAGCTGAAGTTCAGCGGATGATGTACCTGTTCTCCTCGCGGGATTACTAACACGTTTCTGTTTTGTAACTCCATGGTACTTTACATGCTGACCGCCATAAGTTTGCACCCAGCTTCACGTGCAGACCCCCATGCCCGTGGTATGTAAAAGCGCGAGAAGTCGGTATAGTTGACCCCGCGCAAAAGACTATTTAATATGAATCCTGCGTGTATTTTTATTAATGAACCGCGCGGATGCGACGTTTTGTTTACTACACGTGTACTGACGCGCGTGTGACGCTCGTAGTGATTTCAGTGTCTGCTGTTTCACTACATGAAGACATATATACATTAACAACATCTCCAGAACTGCTCTGAGAGTCACTTTATGAGCATGTCACTGTTTCATTTTAGTAAAACAAGCGTCAAATATACACACAGAAATTTAAAGGTATTCACGGCAACCCGTCAAAGTAAAAGTTCGGTATAACTTTATTAATCATTCAGTATAATGTACGTGCCTACTACTGCTACTATTGATTAATACAAATTTATACAATTTTCACACAATAGTTCTTTTTCATGTTTTACATTTTAATAGTAAATCCCCTTCATTTCCCTAAAATATAATTTTCATTAAAAGATCAATTAAATTAATATTTTATACCTTCATTTGATAACCAGAAAATTCCACACAGAATTCCATAAGGCTATTGTAAACATAAATAAAAGTTTTTTTATGCATTCAAATAAACAGACATGCTAAAACATATTTGGTAACAATAAAATGTAAAGTGAGAAAAAATAAAACATTTCATAAGGTCCTTGTCACACCCCTGGACTGATTAGTTGTTTTCTCCCGTCATTTCCCCCTGCTGCCTTGAGTGTTTTGGTATCGCCCTAATTGTCTGCACCTGTGTTTGTATCAGTCTGAGTGTGTGTATATATAGCATGTGTTTCCCATCCTTCCTTGTCGGACGTTGATGTTGCTACCCTATGTTCCTGTGTCTCCTGTATTTAATAAATCCAATAGGGAATACCTTTCGTTTATGTTACGTCGTTGTTCGTGTGCTTCGTCTGAACGTGACGGTCCTAAACATGTCGTTTTTCTTAACTATTGATAAATTGACGGTAAATTGTATAAGATTCATTGTTTTAATTAATTGCACATGATTAATTACATTTTGATTAATACAATTCCAGAAATCCAGAAAAATGAAAACAGAAAACAGAATTTGAAAAAAATGAATAAATAAATAAAATAAAACGGAATTTGGGGGGGAAAAATAGGGCCCTATTTTTGCATGCAACTATATATTTGTTACAGTTATAAATACATTTTCAAATTTTATTATTTTTATTTGTCTAACATAGTTTTCTAATGTGATAATTTTGTTATAATACTTTGATATGTTTTCTATTTGCAGTGATTACTATTTACTATTGTTCATAGTGTGACAAGGTCTTAATGCCCCTGGACCCCCCCTAGAAGGATCCAGGTTCAACCACTTTTCTAACAAAATCTGAGTGACAACTTAGATATTTGAGTTGAATCAACTTAAAATTTTAAGGCAGCTGGGTTACTTACACATCTGTTAAGTTTAGCAAACACAAATATCTAAGTTGTTACTTAGTACAACTTAACATTTCAAGTTGACTAAACTTATTTTAGTTGATTGAACTTAAAATTTTAAGGCAGCAGGGTAAAAAAATATTTTAAGCTGACTCAACAAATTGTGTTTTTTATTTTTTACAGTGTAGCCCCTGATGTTTTGGCACCAGCCCCGGATGTTTTAAAATCCTAGAAACGCCCCTACAATTCTACTACTAGTCTTTCATTTAACCTGTGTTGATATGTTTTAAACTTAAGCCAATTTTAACGATGTTTTCATTTGTACAAAGATATGTCTGCTGTTGGCATCAGCACCTAGCTGCTTAATGATTTTTACGTTCTCGGCTACGGCGGGGTTGCAGCCCACTTTCGGTCATCGTAGCACACTTTCGTCCCTAACACAGGAGGACGGGGTGGTTATTCTCTCTAATAAGTTGAGCTTTAATGGTTTATAGCAACCCCACCCGACTCCGCCCTTCATTAGTAATGGTTGTTAAACCATATTTATGTCTAGGTAGAAATCAAATACATATTCAGAGTAATGAGGAAATAAATGACCAAAGAGTTCAGAATACATCAAATGATGTTCAATAAAATGCAATAAACTGAATGATTCTTGTGTTGTTGTTGTCTTGATTTAAACATTTCAAACTCATGATTCAAATTCAGCAAGGTGTGATGCAGCATCCAAAGACTTCATTGCATGTTTACATAAACTTAAAATATAAAATATAAAATATAGTAGACAGAATACAAAAGCAAATAAATCTTCCACGGACTGGTCTGCTGTGATTGGAATCAGTGGCATACAAAGTCAGCCCCGGGCCTATATGCAAAAACATTTGTAGGGCCCCCAAAAGTTATAGGTTAATGTGGGCTCCAACGCTTTTTGTAAATCACATTATATGACTATTCACAAGCTGTTTTATTGATGGTATAAATGCTTGGAAATAATATTTAATAAGTCTATTCATTATGTGATTCATTATGTGCTGTATTTTTTTTTTTTTACTTAATCAAAATAACCCAACTGCAGTTTGATTTAAATTAATTAGAATGCACAATGAAAAAACATGATTTTTGAAAACAGAGTTATCTGTTTTTGCAATTGGACTCTTCATCTGTAGCACGCCCGCCACCTAATAATCACAATAAGCATTTTGTTACTTTTAATATAACACAAATTGTATCTTTCTGTCAGTTTTGTCATGAAATACAAACAATAAATGTGTTTTTCCGCTCTTTAATGTGGTGTGGGATCACTGTATTCACCTCAGTTCAAGAAACATGTGAATCAATCATCTCTTTCTCATTTCTACTAGTTACAGCATGAAATAAACATGATTAAATATCAGATGTTGAATAAATAAAATGAATGTCTCATGCAATCGATCAATCAGTGTTTGAAAATCATCAATAAAACAACTTGTAAATAGCATAACAGTTGTAACATAAATTCCAACATTATATTATTATTTTTATACTTTTTTTTTTTTTTTAGTAGGTGGAATTTTCTCAATGATTAACTTTATTCACGTAATATAACAGAACTTTAATCTTGTCATTTTGACTTTATTCAAAAAATTTTATGGTACTAAAATGCTGCCATACTTATTAAATTACTTAATTCAAACACACTCTTGGCACAGCAGCCCAAAATACAAAAAGACAGAAAGCAAGAAGAAAGCAAAAAAAAAAAAAAAAAAAAAAAACACTACTCACATTTTAGTTGTAATTATTTAATTCAATTATTATGGCAAATTCATCCACAATGTTCTCTGTGTTTAATGTAAGGCTTTGTGTATTCTCACTAGAAAGAATGGCATTTGATAAAAAAGAATTAAAATAAAAAAAGAGAATTAAAATGGTGCAGGTGTCACTGTAACTAGATGTGATACAGTTGTGATACTGTCTGACACAAGTTTTTTTTTTTTATATATATATTATTATGTTATTTGGCTGTGGCAATGCAGTGTTTGCATGTAGTAAAAAAAAAAAAAAAAAAACAAACAGTGTTCAAGAACAAAGAACATTAGTTGTGTACTGTTACAGCTCAGTTTGAATCTTTCACAGCAGCTTGTTTATGCTATCATAAAACCACTTTGAGAGTAAGATCTCAATCATTCAGGCTCATAAGCTTATTCAAAACATCAAATATCTTCATTTGAAATGAAGAATGGAAGCCTGTGGCACAAGGCAGACATAGCTATAGCCCCCAGGTAGCGAATACCTTCCGGAAGTGCACTTTACCTATACTTGCCTGATCCACTGCTTGCAGCAAAATGTATGCTTTTTGTCTTAGCCAATTCACATTCTAATCTATAAAGTTAGATCTATTACGTAAATAAAAGGATTTTCTATACTTAATATTAATAAAAGTTTGATTTAGAAAATACATATTAATACATTCATTTATATGATTAAAATATTATTTCTAAATGATTTACACCTCCAATACATGATATTTCTATTAACTACTTCACAATGGTTTTGCATTTATTTATAATTATAGTTTTTTTAAGCAAATATAATTGTACAAAACTATGCTGGACATGACATTCATAGGAAAGAAAAACACAATATACAGTAGTCAACGTTTGAAGTGGATCAGAAAAGTTCATCAAAGTTGTCCTAAGACAGGAACGGGTATTGTTTTGATTTTGGGACAACTTTGATGAAAGGTTCTGATCCACTTCAAATGTTGACTACTGTATACTTGCATATTAAGATGTGTTTTTAAAGCCCACTTCATTGGATTATTAAAAGAATCTGACATTTCAACATAATCAGTCAGTGTCCTGGAATAAAGAAGTTAAACCTTAAAAATAAATAGATTAATTCTTCCATGCTTTCACTATTTCTTAATGTTTTCCTGCTCTAGCTTATACAAGTGCAGATGTCTGAAACGTTGCATTGCTCGCAACACCCCGTGTTATTGCTACGATAAACTTGAACTGCTTGTTGTATATTCATATATATAATAAATGTAATATATCGCAGAAATACAACAGTCAGTCACAGTCCTATCACGTTTGAGCAATGGGGCTTTAATTTTGGCGTCACTTGGTTTGTAAACGTCATCGTTCTGCGCCCGGACGAACTAAGCATGGGTGCATGTGTGCTCAGTGTTGTGTCGCTTTAAAAAGTTCGTGCATTCAATAGGACATCCGATTCATTCTCGCGTGTGCTGTGAAGTACCTCGTTTCTACAATGCAGTCAGTGAAGGTCGGACGCTGTGTCTTTCTCGCTGCCAAACTCTCGCAGGTAACACGCAGTTCTTGTAGCTCGCGCTTCGCGTCAGCGGTCATCAGGGTGGGTCTACGCGGAATGGCAACCGCCAGCTCACAGCCTGTGGTGATCCGCATCCCTAGACGCATGCAAGAACGTATAGAGAACATCAAACAGATGCAAAGCAAGAAGTTTGACAAGCTGCCAACAGTCAAGCCTGGTAGACTGTTGATCAAGAGCAAGAACCCTCAACTAAACCAGTCTGTCGGCTATACACTTGGGAAATTTGAACAACCTGTTCTGACATCCAAAGGATGGAAGAGTAACAAAGCGTTAGGGGATTATTTCTGCATAAACAGCATCCAAAGTACTCCACCATCTGTCCTCAAGCAGAAGGATGAGGGCGATGACGGTGCTTCCGCCTCCCAAAAAACATTCAACTGCTTTAATATTTGTCCAGAACTGGTTGAGACTTTACAAAGCCAGAATATAATTCATCCCACAACAGTGCAGATGCAAACCATTCCCAAAATACTAAAAGGACGCAATATTCTCTGCGCTGCAGAGACGGGAAGTGGAAAAACTCTCGCTTACCTCCTTCCCATCATCCACAGGCTGCAGGAGGAGCCTTTCACAGATTCTGAGAGAAACGTTCGCGCTGTGGTCATCGTCCCGTCACGGGAGCTAGCAGAGCAAGTGACGTCTGTAGCCCGATCAATCAGCAAATCGTTTGGACTCGTGGTCAAAATCGCAGGAGGTGGAAGAGGTGTGGGAAACATCAAAGCAGCGTTCACTCACGGTCAGCCGGATGTTTTAGTGGCTACTCCTGGCGCCTTGCTAAAGGCCCTCTGGAAGCACTTCATTAACTTGAACGAACTAAACTTCCTAGTCATCGACGAAGCCGACACTATGTTTGACGAAAGCTTCGCAGGCATGCTTGAGAATATTCTTTCGCATACCGAGGTGGCATCCAGGCTCTCTGAGACGGTTGGGCTCGTCCGTAAAGCTCAGCTAGTTGTGGTGGGAGCCACGTTTCCGGGTGGCGTAGGAGAGGTCCTCGGTAAGGTGACTGACTTGGCCAGCATGGTGACCGTTAAAAGCCGGATGCTACATCATCTCATGCCACACGTAAAACAGACTTTTCTCAGGGTCAAAGGTGCGGACAAGATTCTAGAGCTTCATCAGGCACTGAAAAAGGCCGAAATGGAGCATAAAGGAGTTTTGGTCTTCTGTAACTCTGCTTCCACTGTCAACTGGCTGGGTTACTCGCTTGAGGAAATGGGTGTTCGTCATATGAGGCTCCAGGGAGAGATGCCTGCGACTATGAGGGAGGGAATTTTTAAGAACTTTCAAAAAGGGAGTGTTGATGTTCTAATATGCACTGACATCGCTTCAAGAGGTTTGGACACACAGAGAGTCGGACTTATCGTCAATTATGACTTCCCGGAGACCCACGCAGATTACATCCACCGGGCAGGGCGCGTGGGGAGAGCAGGGGGCTCCGAGGGAGGGGAGGTGCTGAGCTTCGTTACGCACCCGTGGGATGTGGAACTTGTGCAGAGAATAGAGACCGCAGCCAGGAGGAGAACATCTTTACCAGGGATGGAATCCGAAATTCAGAAACCCAGCCATAAAACAGACTTTCAAGATGTAGAAAAGTGACCAAATTAAGATTAGCCTTACAAAACAGTGAATTTATTATTGTATATTTGGTGTGTAAAGACTTTAAAATAAGTATTTAAAAAACAGTTTGTTCTAAAGCTTATGTTCAAATTAAAGGGATAGTTCACCCAAAAATGAACACTGCTCACCCTCATGTTGTTTCAAAAGACTTTCTTTATCCTGTAGAACACAAATATATTCTGACATCTGTTTCTATTTATTTAATTATTTTTGGAACCCTTTTGACCTTTATTGTATAGACAAAAAGAGTTGAAAGCTTCATCAAAATATCTTCTTATGTGTTCTGTACAAGAAACAACATCATATAGATTTGGAATTAAAGAGTTATTTGTATATTTGTTGCGTTGA
Source organism: Labeo rohita (assembly GCF_022985175.1). Lineage (NCBI taxonomy): Eukaryota > Metazoa > Chordata > Actinopteri > Cypriniformes > Cyprinidae > Labeo > Labeo rohita. Next base: position 28,379,941 of record NC_066875.1, on the reverse strand, counting down.
ACCTTTAAAGACTAAACATTTACATCTTAAAGGGCCAGTTCACTCAAAAATTTAAATTCTCTCATATTTTAGGCTCTGTCTAAAATTACGTACTCTGACTTGGTATTTTTTTTTTTTATATATATAAGTAATTACTTCATCAAAAATGCTCTATAGTATGACTGTAATCTGAATTTACACTTTTAAAAATAAAGGTGCTTCATGATGCCATAGAAGAACCTTTTTTGTCTAAATGGTTCCATAAAGAACCTTTAACATCCGAAGAAGCTTTCTGTTTCACAAAAGGTTCTTTGTGGTGAAAGAAGGTTCTTCAGATTAAAAAAAAGTAAGAAAAAGATGGTTCTTTAAAGAACATGTGACTGAATGTTTTTTTGTGGAATCAAAAATGTTTTTTTTATGGCATTGCTGTGAAGAACCTTTTAAAGCACCTTTATTTTTAAGAGTGTACATTTGTCATGTTATTGTCATGTGAGCTATTGTTTTAGGTGCGACACTACGCTGCCATTGGCCTCATGGGATATAGTGTCTGTCAGATGTGCATTTCAAAGGTAGCAAGCCATCCGGTACCTTTTGTCCATTTTATGAATAACGTGAATTCGGACATACTACTAATTTCATTAGGTGTTATTTCAGACCCGCTAACTTTCATTGTATGCACAAGAACAGTTTGTGGTCTGCAGAAGAAAGATACAGGTTTGGAATTAAATGTTGCTTTGTGTATTTGTTGTATAGACAAAGCACTAAACATGAAAGAACATTTCGGCCTGAAGCTTCTGTTTACATTTCTGTGTTTACATTTCTTAAACACAAATGCAGCTGATTAAATGTTTTGTGATTTGAAAATGTTTGCCACCAACCTCCCACCAAAATGTGTGGGCTTATAGGCCATGCCATTATGCAAGCTACTTGACACTTAACAATAACTCTTACAACAAACAGCCTAATTTATAGAAGGCATACCAAAAACACATTTGAATGGCAAAGTTGCAGTGCTCTGTTTTATTGCTTGATGTGATGTTGGTTTATGTGCTTTATTTCAGTGCTGGTAATGGCTGTATTTTGCTTAATGGGAATGAATGTGATAGAGAGGTCTTAAAGTGAGGCTATATGCTTCACTACCAACTGTTTATTATTTCCGCACAACAGGAGGGTTGCCATGAGATAAATTTGAACTTTGCAGCAGTGTTATTGAGAAGAGGGTCTTTCATAACATTGATTAGAGAAGACATAAACAGGGAGCTGTGAGCTGCCACTGATGGGCGCATTTCAAAGAAAAAGCAACCTGGTCAAGCAGAACCACTCATTAAGATATTTTCTTCATTTCCATTTTGTGAGTTCTGGGCTTTGTCTAATGCACAGAGAACAGACAAACCATCACACTTACTATGTCCTTGAAATGTATTTAGACAGTGGCTCCTAATGTTATTGACTGATGTTTTGGATTTGAAATGCAACAGAGAATTTTGTTAAAGTGTGCACTTTACATTTATTCAAAAGTACATTTGGTTAATCAGAAATTTAGACAGAATTCATTTTAATGGATGAAGTGTTAAAAAAATATATGTTTAGGCTACATGTGGCTTGCCATCTGCTTTTTGCACAAAATAGATATAATAGAGAGAATAACAGTAGCGTTTAATGATCTAAAGGGACAAGGAAATGCTCTTTTCAACACTAAATGCAGGCATAAATCATAATTAATAATAAATAAAAGCGTTAGAAGCATATAATATATTTGCCAATATATTTGCTGTCTTTGGCATGGTTTGAAAATTTTAGTGACTGGGCAAAAGTTATGGAATTACTAATAAAATTGATGGTCAGTGTCTGATAGATTGATTCAGCACCATCTAATCTAGTTGTGATTTGAACAAAAAAGTACCAAAGAATAGTGATGTCTATTTAAATTGACAGTGCCTGAAGAGGTTAACTTTGTTATTAATGATTTGTCTGAGCATGATTTAACATCACCAGATTTTGGACATTTTCCCAGACAACTCGCTGCAAGTTCTTCCTGTTTAAAACGGTATGATTCTGTAAATCTTTTATCATGGTGCACTGCCAGACCTATAGTGTTGACACAATATGAAACATAGCATTGTTTATGCAGTCAGATATGCAGTACACATCATATGTGACCCTGGACCACAAAACCAGTCTTAAGTAGCATGGGTGTATTTGTAGCAATAGCCACAAATACATTGTATGGGTCAGGGGCGCAGATGAGGAGGGGACCAAGCTGTAAAGATCATGTTCCATGAAGATATTTTGTAATTTTTTTTTACCGTAAATATATCAAAACTTAATTTTTGATTAGTAATATGCATTACTAAGAACTTCAGTTGGACAACTTTAAATGCGATTTTCTCAATATACTGATTTTTTTGTACCCTCAGATTTCAGATTTTCAAATTGTTGTATCTCGGCCAAATATTGTCCTGTCCCAACAAATCTATACATCAATGGAAAGCTTATTTATTCAGCTATCAGGTGATGTATAAATCTCAGTTCACAAAACTGACCCTTATGATCAGGTTTTGTGGTTCAGAGTCACATATAGGGTGAATTCGGGTAAAGTGGGCCGTTTTTTTTTTTTAATTAAAGGGACACTATATGACAATATGACACTGGTGGGCGTGGCCACACCTCAAAGGAGGACTGTGTCATGGTGAAAGGTAGAAAACCTTTTGACATAGGATTCTTATTTGTAACTTTTAAGGTTGCTTATGCGCTAAATGTAAACAAACAGTATTGTGACCATTCCTGTTTCTTTCAGTACTATCTTAAAGGGGTCATCAGATGCCCGTTTTCCACAAGTTGATATGATTTTTTAATGAAATGGTCTTAATGAAAAGTCTATAATATTTTGGTTAAAAATTCTGAATGGTTGTGTAAAACAACACCCTTTTAACCTTGTCAAAATCAGCTCTACAAAAATCATCCCATTCTGGTTGAGGCTGCTTTAAATGCAAATGAGCTCTGCTCGCCCCGCCCCTCTCTTCTCTCTGTGGATTGATGAGCCTGTTCACTTTGGCCGCACTTAGCCGCTAAACTTGCTAACTAGCACATTATTAGGAAAGGCGATTGCTAAGATTCATAAAAAAACCCTTATACTCACTTCTGCTGTAGGTGAAGCTGGATCATGAATGATTCGCGCGAACATAGACAGATATATGTAGATTGGGAGGCCCATTCTCTTCACAAACAAACATAATCTACTGCATCTTCAGCAGCTCAGATGTCGGGAGTAAATGACGACCACTATGTTCATTATTACATCCAGCAACACAACACCTCAATCACTTGTCTTGTCTCTTGCCTCGTCTGACTTACATCCCTGCTCCGGCATCAAAACATGGAGGTTGGACTGTTACAAATGATCTGAGGTAAGACGCTCATGTCAATCAACTATCGTGGGAGCGGCCTCTGTGGGTGTGACGCAACAATGACAGGTATCTGAGAATGGCTCGATTTGAAAAAGGGAATATTATATTTTTTACAGATTAATTAAAAACCACTGCATGAATTTTTACCATTACAGGGTAGATGTGTACATACGCTGCCAATACACATTAATGTTCAAACAACATGTAAAAGTGAACTTAGCATCCGATGACCCCCTTAAACAGGGTATAAAACGCAAAGAATACTTTTTTTTTCTTTTTAAATGTTAGTCTTCTTGTAAGGTGTTTAAATATTACTGGCCCACTTTGGCTGAGTATGTTAGGTGAGCCGACCTTTAACCTTCAGTAATTATACATAAATTCATTAAATAAATTGACATTCACTAGTTATCTTAAAGTTAACATTTATAATTTGCTTTTTACAAAACAGAAATGAGACTGCAGTCAGGAATTCAAGTCAGAGATGGAAGAAAGGAAAGGGAGAATAAAGTTGAGGTATGTAGTTCAATCTGTGGAGTGAAGAAAGGATGAGAGGAGAAAAATATAGATGTAGAATATAATTTAAAATGTTTAAAATGTGGAAAAAATAAAAAAAATGTTTAAAATGTTTAGAGAGCATAGACAGAAAAACATGTTTTCGTATTGTTATTTTAAATGCTTGCTTGTGTTATAGTCATATATGTAATGTGTTGTAGAGTTCATTTTTTAATCAATATTCTGATTTCTGATTGTTAAATAATTGAAAATATTTTTTGGGTTTGTTAAATATGTTTGTCTGATCATATCATATCATAAATAGTACTTTTTTTTTAAATTAAAATGCAGAATAATTTTTGATAAATAAGGGATGGTTACCTGAAAAGAAATGATCTTGTTATTCAAATTGAAATATTGGTCACACTTTATTTTAAGGTCCAGTTCTCGCTATTAACAAACCATTAACTATGGCTTTTGCCTTAATAAACTCCTAATTTGCTGCTTATTAATAGTAAGGTAGTTGTTAAATTTAGGTATTGGTCAGGATTAGGGATGCAGAATATGACCATGCAGAATAGGTGCTTTATAAGTACTAATAAACAGACAATAAGCTAATAATAGGCATAATAAGTAACTAGACAATAGTGAGAATTGTTCCCTATACTAAAGTGTTACCGAAATATTATAACTTAAAGTTAATAAAGAAGAGTAAAGATAAAAACATCTGGTTATATAAGTGAGGGTTACATGTTTTACATAAACACTATGCAAAAAGGTATTCAGACGGCACAGTTTCTTCACAAACACAGTCATGCTTTTATAGAATCATTTTTGATAAATAATCGATGGCCCACTTTACCTGAAAAGAAATTTGTCTGGAGTACATGACCTCAAAATGTTTATTGGTACATATCTTGCAAATAACACTTAATATGAATTGTATTCAAATTGAAATATTGGTCAACTCCATTTTAAGGTCCAGTTTTCACTATTAACAAACTATTAACTATGGTTTTTGCCTTAATAAACTCCTAATTTGCTGCTTATTAATTAATAGTTAAGGTAGTTGTTAAGTTTAGGTATTGGGTAGAATTACGGATGTAGAATATAGTAATGCAGAACAGGTGTTTTGTAAGTACTAATAAACAGACAATATGTTAATAATAGGCATGCTAATAAGTAACTACTTAATAGTGTGATTATTTTGATTAACTTGCCGTTTGTTTTTATAATTCAAATTTTGCTAGGTGGTTAATAACACGTTTTTGTGGTGTGACAAACTCAGAACACATACAATATCACTTTACATGGACTTTAAAAAAAAGGAAGAAGAAAAGTTATCAGTATGCACTTGACTCTGTCATTCCAAAGTTATGAGAACTGTGCAAAAATATTGTCATTTTTAGGGTCACTTACAGCACTGTGTGTTGCTGTCATTTGTAGTACTACTATATTGCATTACTGAGAGCTGAGAGCTGCATTGTGCTGGAGATGTATTTTACAAGGATTAAAGGCATAAGTGAATACCCTGGTGATGCTAGCATCTTACGCAAGCATATTCACCTGACAGGAAACTGACCTTTTTGGAAAATGTGCCATCCAGCCCATTTCACGTCACTTCAAAGGGAAGTTCCAAAGACTTTCTTGACTCGTTTGTGATTCTAAAGAAGAATTCGTGTTTATAAGAGCTTCTGTCCTGGTATCTCACAGAGAGGCGTGAGTAATGGACTGGTGAGAGATGGACACACACAGAGTTTCCATTGGTCTTTTGTTTAGGACAATCTCCGCTATGACAAACAGTTAACCATAAGCATTAGGATAAAGATAGCGACATCCTCTTTAAACAATTTTAACCCACTCTAAACTCTCAGGGGACCAGAAAACTTAAACATACATTTTATTGTTCATTGAATTGATATTTTAATTTCTGAATTCATAAGGGGGAAACCTTCAACTGTATTTTCTTTTCATAACTGCTATATAAACATAAGACTGGACATAATACATGTAAACCAATGTCACTGAGTATATAATTACAGCACACAAGTAAATATTAAAGTTTATGGCATGTTTAAACGGAGGCTTAAAGTGTTTGTTCGAATATTACATAAACACTAAAAAGGTGTTCAGACGGCACAGTTTCTTCACAAACACAGTCATGCTTTTATAGAGCGATTCTTTCAAACATAAAACTTTGTATAATTCTGTAATTATATATTTAAATGAATCTACATAGGTTTCCATTATTTTCAATAACATTAAATACTTTAAACAGTGAACACAAAAATGTAATAACATTTCAATGACAAACGCTATTTACACTTAAATAGTTTACACTTTTTTACTTTTTTAAGTAAATATCTTTAATAAATGTGGATTGAGATCGAGGTTTTAGGTAACTTAATTTTTACGGTCCTTGTTAGTCAAACTTTCTTGAAATGTAATCCATGACACCACGCCATGAAGCAGAAACAAACACAGAAATGTTTAAACAGTGCTGATATCTCAAGTTTTGAGTCACATGTTGGTGGTGGAATGCGTCATGGAGAAGTTCTCCATGCGTATGCGCACCACTTTCTCCACAGGCGGAGGAGAGTAAAAAAAACGGCACGTGAAGACCTGCTTGCAGGCTTTTCTGAAGTTTTCCGACAGGAACGCATAAAGAATAGGGTTGACGCAGGAGTTTCCATAGGCCAGGCAGTGGGAGATGATGCGAAATGCAAAAGAAGCATCATTCAGCGGGAACCTGCCGAATTCTACCCACATGGCGATAATGTGGTGCGGCATCCAGCAGATGAGGAATGCAGCGACAACCAGCAACACCGTCTGAGCTGTCTAGAAAACACCGAAAGAGAGAGAAAACAGGTTGGTTAATCATACCTCAGATGACTTGTTTTTTAACGTCCTTTTTTCTCAGGTACACAGAAACAATAAACTTTCCTTAAATAATTAACAAGGTTTGTAAAGGTGTTAGCGCTTGCGAAAGTTATTCTGAAAAACACTGGGCTCTATCAATAGATGACAAAATTTGAGACTCAACAGAGCGTATGATTTAGACAGGTCTGTGCTGTTACGGCATCTGGGACGAGGGTCACTGCAAGAGGGCTGGGAAAAAAAGGCTGGACAGGTCATTACAGAAGGCAACGGCACAAGAATGGCGACTGTTCAGGTGACAGATGGTTTTGCACTGAATTGTTGTCCATAATGGTGTTGAAATGTAAAGACCGAAGTGAGACATTTTCTTCGACGTTTCTCAATCTGCAGCCAAACATGCTTTCTGATACAAAGCAGATGACACCCAGTGAACCTTTCTGTGCACTCGATAATGCGTAGCTCATCCCGTCACAGATGAAGCGACGCATCCTTTGAGTGGGTAGATGAAGCCCCACGCCAGAAGATGACTGATGAGAGGAGAATAAACTCAATTATGACACTAAAATTAGCAGTAATGTGCAGAGGTACGAGATGCATCTCCTAATGGATGTTACGTAGTTGCTCTGTTTAAAATCTATAAAATAAATGGTTCCTGGCAATATGAATGATGCTGACTGCTGAGCTCACCGTTCTCAGAGAGGTTGGAAAGAACACCAATTTCCTCAAGATTACATTCACTTCCACAACTTTGCGCAGCAGGCTGTTTTCCCCGCACCGGGAAAGCAGACATTACCTTCCCCCATATATGAACTCATTACCAGAGGAGAAAAGCCCAGGCAGTCTTATGAGGTGCCTATAGTGGGAATCGGCCATGCAGAGACCATCTGCCTAGCAGACGTCACAGCCCACACATTGCGATTTGCTTAAGGTTAAGTGCTTGGAATGGAATACTTATGAGTAAAGCAAGAATAGTTAGGACTGTCGCATGCAGAATATATACAATACATGTGTCAGATTTTTAAGTATTTCAAACGCTCAGTGGTAGACCATCAAAATGAAACAAATACACAGTAAAAGGCTGTATAGGTCCTGGATACTTGAAACAGAGTGTGGGCGAGTGATGGAGAGAGAGAGAGTGAAAGACCACTATGATTAGTCACAGGATGAGAGTATAGCAGAGTGCAAGAAATTTTCTGCTAGATTGGTGCCATCCTCCCTTGGCCCTAGAGATGCGCTTTAGCCCTTAATATCCTTTAGAGCTTGAAAGCTTGATAGAATGATTTAATATTAAAAAAGTTTCACACTTTTTTTAGTTTCTTGGCTCTACTGTTTGAAAGGTGTGCTAAATTTCAGAAATGTAATTGTTTTCAACTGTTGAAACAGTGTTGCCAACTTCTTACAATGGAAAGTAGGTAAACCCCTCTTGAAAACTCGCTAAATGTCGCTAGATGACGTCATATGTTAATTAGCATATTTATGACGTCAGTGCGTCGTATTGTCTTGCCTCTCTGCGCTCACATGCATTTTAATGCACAGAGTTTTAAATACTTTTTAAATACTTTTTAATTTCAAACGCTGGTGTTGTCTTTCTCTCCCTGAACTCTGTGTATTCTGGTTCAAGACAGTTAGGATATGTCGAAAATCTCCAATCGTATTTTCTTCCTCAACTTCAAAAATCATTTCAAAATCATCCTACATTACTGCAGAAGTACTCAGTAGAAGACTCAGTCTTTGCAAAGTGAACATGCAAAGAAGATCAAACACCCTTAACAAAAAAGGTAAAACCGCGATATAGCCAAATTCTTAATAAAACGGTTTTCATTTATATATTCCATAGATCTAGTGATGTATTTTACTGTTTCTGTTGTCAGACAACGGGATGAATGTGAAATAGTGACTAAACGCAGCCCATTAAGACTACATAACCAGCTCTCGAAGACATTAATCTACACTAAAATCTTGATTCATAATCATGAGTGTCTAATGAAATCAAATTCACATACAATTAAAACAATGGCTGTGCTGTGATGTCGGTTATACTTGTTTGTATAACAGTGTTAGAAGCAAAACAATATCTTTTTTTTTTTTTTAATCTAAAAGCGCTGCTCTTCTGCCGCTCGCTGAAGAGTGAACACTGACTTGCTGCCACCTATTGGCAGTTTTAATTTTACATTTAAAGTGGCCTTTCTTTTCATTTTTTAAATGATTTCAAATATATTTAAAATATCTAAACATTATTTATGTATTTGTAACTGCAGGTTAAAGCATTCCATGTCCCTCTGAGCTGCATTAAATAGTGTGTAAATACAGCTTAATGCCACTTTAGATGCAGCTTCTGTGTTTCCTCTGCATTGCAAAAATGACTTTTGTTGATACTGATTTAATTTGCTTGGTAACAGTCCAAATGTTTTATTATTTTAACTGACTGGTTAAATGTAAGAATTTGACTAAAAAATGATGCACATTTTTAGAAAAATGGCTTTATAAAGGTAAAAAATACCCATTAAAGGTAAAAATCAATTTAAACTTACTGGAAAATATTAATTTATATCACTGTTATCACTTCAAATTTAGGATTCAGGATTCAGCTGTCCACAGTAGTCCTTAAAGTAGAAGAACAAAAATGTACAGATAATGTACTCACCCCCTTGTCATCCTAGATGTTCGTGTCTGTCTTTCTTCAGTCGTAAAGAAATTATGTTTTTTGAGGAAAACATTTCAGGATTTGTCTCCATTTAATGGACTGGCATGGTGCCCGAGTTTGAACTTCCAAAATGCAGTTTAAATGCGGCTTCAAACGATCCCAAATGCAGTTGTAAATGATCCCAGCCGAGGAAGAAGGATCTTATCTAGCGAAAAGATTGGTTATTTTCATTAAAAAAATACAATTTAAATACTTTTTAATTATTATACTTTTGTATTCTGGTTCAAGACAGTTAGGGTATGTCGAAAATCTCCAATCGTATTCTCTTCCTCAACTTCAAAAATAATTTCAAAATCATCCTACATCGCTGTAGAAGTACCGACCCAGACTTTGCAAAGTGAACATGCAAAGAAGATCAAACACCCTTAACAAAAAAGGTGAAACAGCGATTTTGAAGTTGAGGGAGAAAATGAGATGGGAGTTTTTCGACATACCCCAACTGTCATGAACCGGAAAAAAACAGAGTTCAGGCAGAGTAAGACAAGACGAGCGTTTGACTTTGAAAGGTATATAAATTGTATTACTTTTTATTAAAGTAACCGATCGTTTCGCTAGATAAGACCCTTCTTCCTTGACTGGGATTGTTTACAACTGCATTTGGGATCATTTGAAGCTGCATTTAAACTGCATTTTGGAAGTTCAAACTTGGGGCACCATATCAGTCCATTATATGGAGAAAAATCCTAAAAATGTTTCCCTCAAAAAACATAATTTCTTTACAACTGAAGAAGAAAAGACATGAACATCTTGGATGACAAGGGGGTCATTACATTATCTGTAAATTTTTGTTCTGGAAGTGGACTTCTCCTTTAAGATACCAGCACAATAACACACCCCACAAAATACACCTAGCTCCAACCCTAATCAAACACACCTGAAGAAGCTTATCAGTGTCTTCAAGATTACTAGAAAGATTACAGGCAGGTGTGTTTGATTAGGGCTGGAGCTAAACTCTGCAGGACACTGTCTCTCCGGGACCGAAGTTGCAGGCAGATTTAAGGCAGATAAACAAACATTTTTGGCAGATAAACAAACATTTTTGAAAGAGGAACCATAGAACAACTAGTGATGTTTGGAAGCCATGTACCTTCTTCACTACATCTTTCCTTACCAGGAAATTCAAATTTACTAAGAACATCAGGTACAGGTAACAAGATAATAACTGTTTGCTGGAGCTAATACACCATGGCTACTTCTCACATAAACAACAAAAAAGCTTCTCCCATTTCGGCTTCAGTATAACCCAGCCTTAGATATTACAGGACAGGATTGGATTAAAGCGAGTAAACAAGTGAGAAACCAACTGTTTCATTTCTCCTTTGATGGTCATTTCATCTTCCTTAATGTCTCCCTTCAATGCTCATCATTCACAATCCATTTAATCCAAAGTGTGCACCACTGAGTCATTCAAAACAAGACCAAAATGTGCATTAAAGGGAGAGCTCATCCAAAAATGAAAATTCTATTACAGTTTATTTGCTCTCAACAACATGCTTTCATCTGTAGAACACAAAAGAACATTTGAAAAAAGTCCACACAACAAAAATCAATGTATCGTCAAAATATCTTCTTTATAGTGTTCTTCAGAACAAAAAGTCATACAGGTTTGAAGTGACATGAAGTTAAATAAGTAATGACAGATTTTTATTTTTGGAGTGGCCTTAAAGAAAGAAAACTGTCAAATTTATGTTAACTATGCTTAACAGCATAGGACACATATTACATAATTTCTGCAGGATGTTTCTTATTCTGATTTAGGAATGACAACATGACCCTTGAAACTATGACATGGCAGTACATAAAATAAACTATAGTTGATAGTTAATCATTCAGTGTTTTACAGCCCTGTGTATCAAAATTTTATGTTGTTTTTAAATGGAGTCTCTTATGCTCATCAAGGCTGCATTTGATCAAAAATACAGAAAAAAACAGTAACATTGTGAAATAGTATTGCAATTTTTAATATTGGTTACCTATTTTAATATACTTTCAAAAATAAGTTATTTCTGTGATGCAGCGCTGAATTTTATTCCAGTCTTCAGGGTCATATGATCCTTTAGAAATCATTCTAATACACTGATTTATTATCAGTGTTGAATTTTTATGCTGCTTAATATTTTTTGGAACCTGTGATACAGTTTTCTTTGATTCTTAGATGAATAAAAAGTAAATAAGAACAGCATTTATACAAAATAAAAAATCTTTTCTAACAATACAAGTCTTTACTATCACTTTTTATCCATTGAATACATCCTTGCTGAATAAAAGTATCAATTTCTTTTCTTTTTTTTTTTTTAAATATGGCAAAAATTGACTGACCCCAACTTATGAATAGTAGCGTGTTAGATCGCTGTCTCCATGCCTAGACAATTAAGATCCAGCCCCGGACGCCAGATCCCGTCAGAAAATATCAGTTTGTCCAGTATCAGAACAACTCGTCAGCAGAGAGGTCTAATACCCAAACCCTGTTAACAGGAGGTCTTGTCTGGTACCCAAAATAACCCAAACACTATTAACAGTCTTCTGTCAGACAAGAAGTTGACTGAGGAAAAAGCCAATGAAAGTGAAGAGCAGAAGCAGGAGACGAAGTATGATGATAAAAAGGAGCAGAGTTTATTGAATAGTCTTAGTTGCGTATGTCTCAGTGCTCAGACTCCGTCTGAAGAACACAAATCCAACAAGTATTGTTACACCAAACTGATTCAAAATAACAGCCCATAATCCTTGAGTTTCTATAAACATTCCCTTGTATCTCTTATTCATGAAGACAAACAGCCCTTGAAACCACACAGTCATAAGACTAAACAACAATGGAAAATATATATATATATAAAAAACAAATATTATATAATATAAATGACTAATCAATTAATAAATCAATAAAATGGATATATTAATGACTATAATGATTATTATAAATGATTATATGATTACATGGAATAATAAAATGATTAAATGATTAATGATTATAAATGAATGAAGAATATTTTATTCATCAAAGAATCCTGAAAAAAGTCTCACAGGTCCTACAAATATTAAGCAGCACAACTTTGATTATAATGATTTTATAAGAATGATATTGTAGATTTATTAGAATGATTTCTGAAGGATAATGTGACATTGAAGACTGGAGTAATGATGCAGAAAATTCAGCTTTGCTTCATAGGAATAAATTATATTTTAAAGTATATTAAAATAGATTTATTTTATAGACAGATTAAGTAGATTATTTTAATTGCAATAATATTTCATAAAATTATATTTTGATCAAATATACAGCTTTGATGAGCAATATGGTACAATATGGTGAATAAAATTGCTTACTAAAATCACTAATGGGTTACATTACAAAACAATACAAAACATTATATATTATAATTATATATATTATATATATTTTATATTTATAGGGAAACAGATGCACAACCACTGCAACCATTGTTTTCCAAAAATCAAAATGCTCTCATCAACAAGCATAACAGCCATAATGATGCCATTTATGCAGAAATGTCGATGGAAAAATTAATGTCTAAGGTGAAATAGAAGCTGGAAGCACTAGGATCATCAAAATGAAACATCTTCAAAAATATAACAAACACTTTTTTTCTGAATGTGAATTTCAGCAAAAGGACAGGCACCTGGGAAAACCTCCATACAGATCTTCTTCCACACATCAAACAATAAGCTAAATTTATACAACATACTGAGAGGCATTTTCTTCCTTGCATTTGATGAGTGACCTTAGCTCTGTCCACTGTTTCACCAACACAGGTAACAAAAAACCCTGACATTATGAGTGAATGCGTAAATTTTTGATGGTGTGAATGGACTGCGAAAAATAATGGGGGTCTAATAACAGCTCTCAGACCGATCAAACATAATTATTGTTATTTTCTCTCTCCCACCATCCACAGAACCAACTGTCTGAATCCTGAGCGAAGGAAAACAAGTTGTTTATACAACACAGTTTGTGAAAGTAACAGGGTTTGTCAGGGGTCAGACACCTATTGTGACCTCCACTGTCTGCAATTATCTTTCCATTCCCTTCTCCTTAGGCTCACCCTTGGTCTTCTTTCTTCCTCTCACTAGTCTTTTTTGCTTTCTCACGAATAATTCTCTATCTCTTTCTTTTTACTCAAATAATCACTTATCCCTGTCTTCTTCACTTTCATCACATTTTAGTATTAACCTTCAAACATATGCTGCATCAGGCTTGTAATCCACTGCTTACATGAAAATGAGAAACGACTTTGTCGTTCTAGACTGGTGCTTTAAGCTTTTGTCAATTATAAAGGGAACTGGAAAGTGTTGGAGTGAACAATAGGACTGTTACAAGTCAGCTAGTTTGTAATAAATATGCGAAAAAATGACTTCCAGATATACTGTCAAGGGCTCTGTCTAAACTGATGACAAAAAGGCTTAGCATGGGAAATCATTAAGAGAAGATTTATGGTTCCTTAGTCAGGTTAGTTTTGGCTGTGAGGAATATGTTTCATCATAATCATTGCCAAGGCTTGATCATGATTCAGTTAATAAAGCGCATTAGATTATAGTTTGATGTTCAAGATGAATGAAAACTGTCTTAAACAGTCATTAGCACTAAGAGGTTGGTTGTAAGGATGCTTCCTCCATTATGCTTAGCTAATTAAGCAAATTTGGTAACACTTTAGTGCAGGGACTAATTCTCACTATTATCTATTTGCTTATCAGCATGCATATTACTAGCATACTGGCTGTTTATTAGTACAAATTTATTAGTGCAATATGCAAAATATGTAGTGCCATGTACGTTTTGTAAAATATACAATGAGAAATGAGTGGCGCTAAAAAAAAAATTTTTTTTTCACGGAACAGATAAACATATAGTACATTTTATGTGGTGTTGGCTTTGTACGTGTCACTGCAGTTCTGACCTGAAATGTCCAGAGATGGGAAGTAACTAAGTACAATTACTTCGTTACTGTACTTAAGTAGATTTTTCTGGTGTCAGTACTTCACTGTTTATTTTTCTGACTACTTTTTACTTTTACTCCTTTCATTATCTGTTCATTATCTCATTTCATTATCTGTATTTTCCTACTTCAAACCAGGCTCGTTACTTTAGTTTTAATCTGCATTGGGTGGATCACCATTCGATTACGAATCTCTAAATCATAAATCGGTTAGTTTGTACTGGCAACGCGATTCGGCTCACGCACCTGCTCCGCGTCTCTGCCGAACGGTTTCTATCATAGTAATCAATGCGTGAGGCTCGAGAACGGAATGGATCTGAGAGGCAAAACTACTGACCAGGTCTTCAAGTGCAGGTCAGTTTCATCTGTAAATCGGCTACTGTAGTTTTGTCTTCGTTTAAGTGCTAGCAACTCTTAGCATTAGCAGCCAGAGGATTAATAATACTGTAAACTAAACTAAATTACATTTACTCAAAATACTGTATCTATTATCTACTGTAAAGTTACAGTAGTAATTTAGCAAACACATTTGATAAGAGATCGTTTCATAATACGTTTAGAGGGAGCTAGAGCAGAAAATAACACAACCCTTACGAAAATTAAAACTAAAAACCAGAATAAGAATTTTTATGTAAAGATATTGTCATAATGTAATTATTATTGTACTATTTTTGACATTTAGGAAATTTAGAAAATATTGTTTTACTAAATCTATAGTATTTAAGTCATTTTATGATAAAGCAACACATGGTTATAATGTGATAATTTAAATTGAACTAAAATAAAGTTATGTTTTTGCAAACAGAGTACAATAAGGTGGTTGTTTTGCAAGAAGGTGGAGACAGTTCTGTTCATAACAGTAGATGGTTGATGGGAAAAGGGACAGGTACAAGAAAATTAGTGGAAAAAAGTAAACACACTAAGTGAGATGCAGAGAGATATCATGGAAAATAAATAGACTGAAAAGGAAAATAAATGAAGGTGCAGTTCAAGAGAGAACATTTGATTATTTTGTTTCATTATTAGGTTTTAAGCCTTTTTTAAAAATGTGATGGCCATACAAAAAATAGGTGGTTTTAGAATTTGTTGTGGGTGAATGGGATGGCCTGGATTAGTGTGAGATTTCACCAGCCTGAAATTTTGACCCAGTCCTGTCCTGTTCATGGTGGTTGTTCAACGTAGATACATTCATAAGCTAACAAAAATTTTAAATGTAAATTATTTTGTATTAATGTGTCAATATGACTTGAGGTCCAGTTACCAGCGTGACACTAGAACAGGCAGTACTAATGGGTACTTTTTACATAAGTACATGTCAGAGCTCATACTTCTTTACTTTAACTTGAGTAAAAAAAGTGTAGTCAGCACTTCTACTTTTACCAGAGTATTTTTTAACATGAGTATCTGTACTTCTACTTGAGTGAAGGATGTGTGTACTTGTGCCATCTCTGCAAATGTCCGTTGAGTGGTGGTATAACTCTAATGCTCCGTTAGGGGTGTCACAATAAATTGATCTCTGGAATTGATTCTGAGCTTAGATTTTAACAGCAGATGCCGCTAGTTAAATGCCTAGGCTAGTTTTTAACTACACACGCAAATGCTCACAAAGAACACCGCTTATGTGTTCAACTGAGTAATTTAAGTGGTTAAATGTACTTGCACCTTGGCTTTTATGCCGTGAGATTAATGTAAACACAGCCCACTGCGAACACTCTTGTAATTTGCTTCAACCTTTTCGAACTTTCAGAATGATTTAGTGGTGTCAGTGGATTAAAAAATTAATTAATCGCACATTTTTTCTGAAATCAATCGCGATTAATCCCACCTGACATTAGTTTTTAATTATACAACTATATATTTGCTAACTATTATATTTAATTATGCAACTATATTATTGCAATAATTTCATAATCTTCAAATTAATGTAAAAACAACATAAAGAAAGTACATTAATATCTGTTTAATGCCATCTTTTTTATGACTGAAGGCAAGTATGACTGATTCCAAGTGATGTCTATGATTTGTTCCCCTAATGTTTAACCATTGACTATAGCCAACATTACAGTATAATTGAGAGCTATCAATTTAACATTTATTAGACTTTAAAAACAAAAATTCTAATTTAAGTGAACTTAAAACAGTCTTTAAATCAACCCTTTGTAATAAATTTCATTCAGTATAGCTACCTGTGCCATTCAGCAAGAAAATATAGCCTAACTTAAAGTTATCAAACACTAAATTCTAAATTAAATAAAGATAAAGTTTAAAACCACAGACATTACTGATTTCTTCTTTTTAATTTTGTTCTTTGATTAACAGACATCACAGCAGCTGGTTAATCTGATATTTTGGCTGTTACGTTAAAAGCTGTCGCTGCTGAACTTGAAGCGGATCTGACATTGCTTTAAATGTGACTCAGATAATAAATACTTAAATGCACAGTTTTAAGGCAGCTTTAATCGCCTTTTTTGTAAATTCTTGTCATAATTGACGACATAACTACGACACTGCATAATCGTAGTTTCATTTGGGTTTGAATATGATACAGCACTTTAATATAGCCCAATACAGTGCGCACGGGCACAAATGTGCGTGCATTTTAAGAGCACGTGCTACGAGCACAGTATAACGACTGACAGGAGAGGAAGATTCGTTTTTACTGACAAATGGACTGATAACATCTCATCTGACCGGAGTTCACTGCTCTACTAAAGCTTCTTGTCACCGCTACTGTTTCCGCACTTGTTTGACTCACACCTGCCACTGAGGCTGTGTATGATCTCTCCTGATGATGAAAATTATGTAATACTTTGGCCTTAAAGCATGCAGTGCCATCTGATGTTAAAAACTAAGAATCAGAATCTATTAAAGAGAGAATCGCGACGCATTCGGGAAATCGATCGAATCGATTTATCGTGACAGCACCATGCTCCGTGACATTTTAAAATAACGGACCATCTGCACTACACCTAAACCCCGACAATAAAACAAAACAAAAGCAAAAGTGACATAAAACACAATTGCAAGCATGCCATTTTAGCTTGTTTTTCGATCTCTCATCTTTCATTGTGAGTCATGTTTTTCACAGGATTCGTACCCAAGGAATCCACAACCTAAATCCAGTTCTGTGTCGGCTGAGCTACTGAGTAAGCTTGTTACATCCAGTGTTGTATCGCTACATGATTGCCTAATCCTAACCCTATTCCTAATCCTAACCTCTCCCCCATACCTAACCCTAAACTTACCAATACTAGGGAATTAATAATCTGGCAGGGGTCAGAATTTGCACAGCACTGAAAAGTGAAACATATGGAGCTATAATCATAACTGTGTATGAAAACAGTTAAAAATGCTCACTGTTTTACCGCCTCTAGTGTTCATTTCTGTTGGAAACTGCAGTGATATTTACTTATTGGTACGTATTTTGTGTACAGGTACGTTTTCGTCATCATGAGATCAGGTAGGTTAATAGTGAGAACTGGATCTTTAAAATGTGACCGCAAATGTTTAAGGAAAATATGTAATTTAAGAGTTTAATGGAGGTATGTTTTTCTCTTAAGTGAATTTATGATGATAAAAATGAATCTTTGGCCTTTAAACACTGCTTTTCTTGCCTTCTTCCCAAAAAACAAACCGATATGGTGCCTCATATACACCCAATAACAACAAACCAAACCCAGAGACACAGACATTCCTTTTTGAGGGAAAGACATACAGAGGAAAGACAAAACATTACAATGTTTTGATTTGATTCTGAGACTGGAGTATTAGATTCATTAAATTAACGAAATTATAAAATCATTAAGATGAAGTCAGAGATCTCACATTTACACTGTATTTAAAAATAGATCTTTCATGTGCAAGAAGAAGATACATTAAAATCTGCATACAAAAATATATCTTAGAATTATTTTATATTGAACAGTATTACTTCTATGTGAATAATTATTTTTTACCAGTACTTTTACTTGAGTAGAGTTTTAACCCGCCCTTATTCAAATTTTAATTAAAATCTCAGTACTAACTGGCAATTTGAGACACATACAGAACAACAGTTAAAGCATTAAGGTAGAGTGACTGTATATTAACATCTGTAATGGAATATACTTAAAATTACGTTTTGAAGTTTTTATGTTAGTGCTATGACCTTGATACCATTAGATCCTTTCAGCTCTGTGCACTAACAGAGTGAGGAAGAAACAGAGAGGTATTGCTAAGTAAAGGGCTATTCACACAGAATGCATTCTTGCGTTTAAAAAGCTAGATGGAGCAGAACAGAACAAACCGCAGGTGTCTCAAAATGCATTTTTAAAAGCTGAACTGTTTTTAACAGAAGAGTCTTGTCAGGTTTATGCATCTTCAAATCTTGCTTCAAAAATAATTACAACAACAATACCAATTACATTGTCTGTGACTTGTATTTCTTTCTACCGCCTGCTGTTTACCTGTTACTTATAGTCACCTTCATTTCAGACCATTAGCCATTAAATGCTCTGTGAACACCACAGGTATCATGAAGGTCACAGGCCTGGAGGTGCACCTTTAATTTAACAGAGCTGAGTGCTCACTAAGAACCGGCTCACTCACAGCTCCGTTCAGGTTCATTTTGAGTTCGTTTCGATTTAGATGTGACTGAAAGTGATGCGTCTGGGTGAGTGAGTTGTCCATCCATTTCCACCAGCGTGACCTTTTTTACAGACAAATGGGTGGGTATTATCAGCCGTGGATAGCAATTCACAGAAAACTCAAGGAGAACACAATAAGAGATGCTGCCCCCCAAGTAAGCCTTCTTTACAGCCTTCTTATCTGAAACAAAATGAGAAGAGTTAGTTTTGGCAGCAACATCAATCCATTGATCTCAAAGGAAATGGAATCCTTGCTGTGGTGTGCAACACCCTTGTAATGGGTCTCCCTTTGATGTGGCTGCTAGCTCAGACTATTGTCTGTTGAGGAGCAAGCATCCCTT
This sequence comes from Labeo rohita, assembly GCF_022985175.1. NCBI lineage: Eukaryota > Metazoa > Chordata > Actinopteri > Cypriniformes > Cyprinidae > Labeo > Labeo rohita. The sequence goes on along the minus strand of NC_066875.1, from coordinate 28,360,564 downwards.
GTTTCTACTTTACATCAGACACACACTAACGCTAATCTTTCACTTTCTCATTCTTAATCTTTTGTCACAGAATGATTTCATCTAAAGCTAAAGTAGTTCATCTCTTTTTATGACTGTGATATTAATGATGTGAACAGTGTGTACAGCATTAAACTGACCAGCAATGCATTAAACTAAGATTTGAACTAAGAGCTGAACAAGCTCCGTTATTTTATTTGTATGACCACCTTTGATAGCAATTTTGTGTGTACATTAACATTATACAGTTTCACAGGGCTCTATGCTTACTTAGGAGTGCTTTATTCTGTTAAGCTAACAGAATAAAACAAGTAGAATAAGAATAAGTTACCTGTCAAATGAAATCAGTATGAACAAAATTAATTTGTACTACAGAGGTGGCACAGAAGAACACAAAATGGTATTTTCATGGCGTGAGTGCAATCAAATTCATAAATTCATGTTAAAATTAATGTTTTAAATATAACATTTTGAATACAGAAATTAAATGAATTAAATAATTGAAAAGATACTTTAAAAACAAAACTAAGTCTGCCAGTAGGTGGAGGTCAATGATTTAATTACTGAATCATATCATTCATTTGATTCGATTCATATAAAAAACGCACTTTCATTCATAAACCAAATATGCTGAGATGCGCAGCGGCTCAGTTGTGACTTGTTTCAGACTATTTCTGACGACAAAATAGAGCAAAATCAGGCAACAGTGTTATAGTCAGACAATGCAAGTCATTTAAAGGGGTCATCGGATGCTAAGTTCACTTTTACATGTTGTTTGAACATTAATGTGTGTTGGCAGTGCATGTACAAATCTACCCTATAATGATAAAAATCCATGCAGTGGTTTTTAATTAATCTGTAAAAATAATATTCCCTTTTTCAAATCGAGCCATTCTCAAATGGCTGTCGTTGTGGTGTCACACCGACAGAGGCCGCTCCCACGATAGTTGATTGACATGAGCGTCTTACCTCAGATCAGCTGCCAGAGTCTGTCCTCTTTGTTTCGATGCCAGAGCAAGGATGTAAGTTAGACAAGAATATCTCCAATTGAGGTGTTGTGTTACTGGATGTAATAATGAACATAGTGGTCGTCATTTACTCCCGACATCTGAGCCGCTGAAGATGCAGTGGATTACGTTTGTTTGTGAAGGGAATGCGCCTCCCGATCTACATATATCCATCTATATTCACGCAAATCATTCATGATCCAGCTTCGCTTACAGCAGAAGTGAGTATAAGGGTTTTTTTAAGAATCTTTGTGATCGCCTTTCCTAATAACGTGCTAGTTAGCAAGTTTAGCGGCTAAACGTGGCTAAATGCGGCTAATGTAAACAGGCGCGTCTATCCACAGAGAGAAGAGAGGGGCGGGGCGAGCAGAGCTCATTTGCATTTAAAGCAGCCTCGACCAGAATGAGATGATTTTTGCAGAGCTGATTTTGGCAAGGTAAAAAGGGTGTTGTTTTACACTACCATTGAGAATTTTTAACCAAAGTATATTATAGACCAGGGGTGGCGAACTCCGGTCCTGGAGAGCCGCAGCCCTGCAGAGTTCAGCTCCAACCCTAATTAAAACTCACCTGACTGCTGCTTTCTAGTAACACTTCAGACCTTGATTAGCTTGTTCAGGTGTGTTTGATTAGGGTTGAAGCAAAACTATGCAGGGCTGCGGCTCTCCAGGACCGACGTTCGCCACCCCTGTTATAGACTTTTCATTAAGACCCTAAAGAATCATATTAACTTGTGGAAAATGGACATCCGATGACCCTTTTAATATTAACTCCTTGTTTATTTAACTGTTGTATTAAATCAATATCTCATTTACAAACTCCCTTAAAAATGATCAAAAGCAGTCACTCATTTTAGTTCACTGCGATCTCACAAAGTTCCATTATAATCAACGAAGCTCTCTACACTGCACAGTGAATCTCTTATTTACACTCTTTACACTTTGTTTTGAATGGATTCGTGAGATATGTCTGTGATACATTCTGTTGCAAAAACACGTAGAAACCTTTGAAGTTCCCCTTAGTGCAAACCCAAATATGCAGATCGGTTCAGTCGCACACCTAAATATTTTCTCATAGTCGCACGCAGTAGTTCTCAGTCACAAATGCGACTGAAATGGTCGCACTGTAGAGCCCTGGTCCACAATCAGTACAATGCTCATTTAATCAACAAAAAGCAGTCAAGAAGAGCCGCTAAAAGTAGCGTGAACCAGGAACAGTCTTGAAATGAATTCTAGCAAATTCCAGCTGAAAGCCAAGCCATATTAGTGCCCCCGCAATGAAAAACGGCCCTTATCATGCTATACTGTAGGGATGTTCTTCACACAGTAATGTGTTTTGTTAGATTTATGCCAAACAAAATTATTGAGCACAGAGGGAAAGGATCAGATTTTAATTTGAAAAGAATTCCTGTGGAATGATTTAATAATTTAACGTGATATAATGTGTCCAGGCCCTTACACAATAAACCAGAATAATTTATGAGATCCTATTTTCATAATCCTTTAAAGGAGTTAAAGTTAAACATATTTGGAATGCTATCTGTGACGGAAGGGATCAAGCATGAGATTGACTTGAGATCTGAATTCTCTCCCTTGGAGTACTTAATAAAGAGAATATAAATAGAGGAGGAGGAGGGAGAGACGCTGAAGAATTATCAGAGGCCTGAGGTAAGCGTCTATTTATATACTTTCATATTATGATTGATAGAACATGATAAGATTTGAAGAAGTTTTGTTTACCAAAAGTCCCAGGGTCCTGAATATACTATACTGTTTAAACATAGCTGGGTAGAAACTGATTACATGTAATCTGTATTACATAATCAGATTCCAAATATTAAGGACTTGTAGATAGATTAAATTACTATTTAATTATTTTAATATACTCACAATCAGACTACAGTTACTTTATGATTACATATTTACACAATAGCAATAAATTATTCATAATTTATTGATTCTGCATACTTCCTCTTTTTTATCTTTTAATTTTTTTTTTCTAAAGCAGCCTACTGCTTACATTCAGAAAGTCTAGGTTTTGTGGACATTCACACAAAGACCTTTTGATCACTGGATTTACAAAAATTGTTTCAGGGTTAAGAAGTGTTTCAACACTGATTTTTATTTAAATGATTACTCTGTAGGTTAACCATGTATTTCTATGTCTCTGGAAGGCTTTTGTCTTTCAAACACATTAAAATACACAAATTTACACATTATTTGAAATCTGATCCTTTTTTACCTAATATATAAATAAATATTTTAATAAGTATCACATTTGCATGTTCATTGGTTACTCTGACATTGGTTATGATCACATGAGATGCAGGTAAACAAAATATTCTCTTTTTTTTTTTTGATTGATTTTAAATGATTTTGATTTTGTAAGATTTATTTAATTATTAGTTTTTCATTAAATTCACAAACCCCCTGCAGTTCCTTCACAAAAACCAGTATGGGAAACCTTGACATAATATAATGTTTAATAAACTTTATGCTGTTAATAGCAACAAATTTAATATATTTTCTTACTCTTTGTATTTTCATATCAATATGGTACAGTATTATTCTATTTAAATCAATGTGATAAACAAGTTGGGTCAAAAGTAATCTAAAAGTAATCAAAAATTAGTCCGATTATATTACTTAAAATGTGTAATGTAATGGATTACGTTACTAACTACAATTTTTGTCACGTAAATTGGAATCAGTAACGGATTACAATTTGTAAGTAATCTACCCAGCTCCGCTATCTAAGAATTATACTATCCATATACTATCTAGGCATTTATAAAATGCACAGTTCAGAGTCCCGGTTCAATACCAGTTAATCTCTATCAACAGCTTTTGTGGCAGGTTGTAAATTACCACAGAAAATTATTTTGACTGATTTTGCAGTTTGATCTCCAGACAAAAACCACATTTACAGTAACGCACTTACAATGGTAGCAAAGAGCAATGCGTTCCCGAAGGTTTAAAAGCAGACACACAAAGCTGATATTTCTGTTAAAGCACATGTATTAATTCTGCTGTACAAACATGTGCTGTCTGAAGTGTTAAGTTGCTAAATCATGCTTTTAGTGCTGGGACTATTTATATGGTCATGGCAAAGTTGAAGGATTAGATATTACTCTGCACAAACAAACAACATTGGTAAATGATTTTATCACGATCTATCCAATTCGTTTTTAGTTTTTACAAAGTGAAGTACAAGACAAAATGATTTTCTGTGGCCCAGCCTATTATTTAGCTAATTTATTTGCCATTTTGACAGATAACAAATGATTTGACAATGGAGAATACATATTTTGTCTTTTTGATTTTTTTTCCACCAAATTTTAAACTACTGAAATGCGATCGTTTAATTATTGAAATACATTTTCGTTTTATTCCAGCATTAAACCTATATTAGTCTACTACAAAATATGACTTTAACACAGCCTCTCGTCCCCCTTACTGCAATCAGATACCAGCAGATCGATAAGTTCAAAGCTGAATGGATGGCAGCACAGGACAAAGAAAGTCAAATTACAAGTAGTATATTTGGCACCAACTACGCAGGTGAATAGAAAGAGAAACGACACGTGTTGACACAATCAATGGGGAGGTCTTCATCTTGATCAGCTCGTCCCATCAAACTCTGTGAGTTCGAAAACTAATCTGATGCTTTTAGTAGGACTGATGAAATTTTACTGACCTATTCTACAACATTATCTCTTAAAGTGCTCCTATTATGGATTATGAAAGGTTCATATTTTGGTCTTGGGAGCCCCCAATAACAGTTTGACATGCATGCAAGGTCAAAAAACACTTTGATTGTCTTATAATATGCATTTATTTGCTCAACGACTCCCAAACGGTTCGCTCAATGATTCATTTCCTCCTTTGTGAGAAGCTAATCTGCAGTGACTGGTCAGATGACCCAGTCTGTTGTGATCGGTCTACTGCATGCAGCGCATGTGGGAAACAGATCGCCCATTACCATTGCATTAAACACCCAAACAGCCATGGTTTATGCGTTAGCCCAATGCAGAATCGTATTGTTAAAGCACTGCAGTTTGTACACCAACGTATTGCTATTCTTTATCATAACTACAAGTGATAACAACAACAAACATCCGCTATTCATTGACACATTTCAAGAAAATTCGTCGCCTTAGAATTATGGTTCTATCTGCATGTAGAGCACTTTTGAGATACTGAGCTTCAAAGTTTTTGTGTTCCATAGACTTCTGTAGATAAAACTGTTTTTGTTTTCTAAAAAAAGACCCACAGCTTACAAAATAAACATCATATAATGTAAATAAGTTGTCACCGAATAAGAATATGTGAATAACTAAATTTTGACAGAAATGTCAAATAGAACTTTATAATTCTAAGGTGATAAATTGCGAGTGAACGGATATTGCTGTTAGCCGGTTAGCACACACAACTAAATACGGATTTTGCATGCTGCAGAGTACATGAGAGCAACAATTTTTAAAGGATTACTCCACTTTCAGAATATAATTTCCTAATAAATTACGCACCCCCATGTCATCCAAGATATTCAGTCTTTCTTTCTTCAGTCGAAGTTTTTTCAAGAAACCATTCCAGAATTTTTGTCCATGTAGCTTAACAGACTGAAGGTTAAAAATGCAGTTTAAATGCAGCTTCAAAGGGCTCTAAATGATCCCAGCTGAGGAATAAGGGTCTTATCTAGCAAAACGATCTCATTTTCTTAAAAAAATATATATATATTTATACACTTTTTAACCACAAATGCTCATCTTGTCTAGCTCTGCACTCCGTTTCAAGACAGTTAGGGTATGTCGAAAAACTCCCATCTCATCTTCTCTTCCAACTTCAAAATCATCCCACATCATTGTTTACCTTTTTTTGTAAAAAGTGTTTGACCCTTCTTGCATGGTCCCTTCTAAACACTGGGTTGGAACTTCTGCAGCAACGTAAGACAATTTTGAAGTTGGAGGAGAAAATGAGATGGGAGGTTTTCGACATACCCTAACTGTGTTACACACTGCATGAAAGGTAATTTTCAAAAATCCATAATAGGGGCACTTTAAAAACATGAGATGCAGCACAATAGTAACTGCAGAGCCACAATGCTGATGAATGGAAAACAAGTCAGGATCTGAGGAGCGAGAAGCTGAAAAAGTTACAATATTTAAAGACATATTCACACAAGATTACCAGTAAAGTCTGAATGTACTGTATGAAGGGTGCTATAGGTGATATAGGACAGTATTGACCCGGATTACACAGACTACACATGCACAACGCAGAGATGAGACAAGATGAGCATTTGAGGTTAGAAAGCATATACATTTTCAATTTGTTTTGAAAATGACCGATCATTTCGCTAGGTAAGGCCCTCCTTCATCGGCTGGGATCATTTAGAGCCATTTGAAGCTGCATTTAAACTGCATTTTGGAAGTTCAAACTTGGGGGCACCATTGAAGTCCGCTATTGAGAGAAATCCTGAAATGTTTTCCTCAAGAAACATAATTTCTTTACGACTGAAGAAAGAAAGACACGAACATCTTGGATGAAGGGGGTGAGTAAAATATCTGTAATTTTTTGTTCTCAAAGTGAACTTCTCCTTTAATAAGCCAATTTTTTTTTCATATTTATAAATTGGACACGGTGACAATGTGCTGCTTTGAATTATCTGTCTTTTGTCTGAAACATTTAATTCAGCATTATATAAGCAGGATTGTAATCAAAGTGGAACATGAAGCATATGCTGATTTTTTTATCCTTGAAGTATTAAGAAGATTTTTAAAACTTAAATGTGTCCTTTTAGTCTTAAGCTGGTCTCCATAATCAGCTTTAGACAATGAAACATGCAATCAAGAATAGACAAAAACCTCTAATGACAGTAAGCGTTTTAAGTAAAAATGGTTTACAGTAGTTGCAAGTAGCTGTAGCTGTGAATCAGTCACTTGAAGTGACAGTGGAAAAAGAGCAGGGCCAGGATTAGATACAAGTGAATAAGACTTTTGAGCATCTGTTCTGCTTTGAGAGAATTAGAGTGGTTTGCTCATCAGAGATTTTATCATCTTTAACAGAGGAGCAGATGTGTTTATGCTAAAGCTTTTTTTCTCAATTACTCTTTAACATTTACACACATACACTCTCTCTTTCTCAATAGCTTGCCAGTATTTTAACTTCAGCTGTTCTTTCTCAACATCTCATCCAGCTTTATCAGTTTCACTGAGCCAGGACCAGCAATCATACACAAAGCTTTGCTCGCAATGTGCATTGTAGTCTAATATAGTTTAGATTTATTGTACACTTTGTAATGCTGTTAACATTATTGCATTTTGTAACATTTATTCAGACAAGGGTAAGAGATGCTTGTTAATTTACGAGCTCTTGTGTCATGGGCTATTTATGAGGGTAATAATGACAAGAGCAATCACCTGGGAGGGAGACCAGAAATTACAGAGGGCTCACGTAACAGAAAAGTCATCTTTTTGGATGATTTAGCATGTTGTTTAGCTTTTAAAACAAGCATTTGTCTTTGCCAATGACCACAGGACCACACCTTTTTCCTAGAGTCTGGACTTGAAAAATGAGATTGACTCCTTCAGTGTTCCTAAAGGAATATTCATACTTTAACAAACTCTCCCAGATCTGTAATGTCAGCAGAATGTGGACAATTCTGGACCTTACTGGACCTCCCGGGTTCTTTTCAGAAAAGCAAAACAATGTTGTTTAAACTATTAGAATGTCCTTCTCGTCGTAATTATGACCTCACATTTCCTAATGTTGAAGAAAAGTGAACGAAGCTGTCATTCCATCTACAGTAAAAACACTGACAAAAGAATCTGACTTTTAAATATTACTTGATTCTATACAGATAATAGAATAAAGCAATCATAATGTACAATATCCTTCATAATGACATTTTCTCCTCACCTATTTTATGACATTCGTGACATTTGGCTCTGTCACCCAAATCATAATTAAAATCTTACTTTCCAGCACTTTATCAGAGGTAGGCAAAGAAATTACCAAGTTTAATAGAACGTTTGACAGACACCTGCCACAGATTTTCTGCTATGCTGGTGACCAGATTAAAATAATCTTTTCTTTTCATAATTAAAATTAAATAGTTACATTGAATAATTTTGCAAACTTTAACAGAAAATAAATAAAACAGTCAGTGAAGAGATAGACCACCTTTTTCTGGGACCGATTTTCCAGTGGTGTAGGATTGTGCTAGCTACTGTGATAATGCCCATCATAATCACAGTAGATTCACCACATGAGACAAGCATAGATAGCCCAGCATTCAGAGCTTATAAGACAATAGAATGGAAGAATAGAACAACGGGCCAAGAATCTCTAAAAATTGCTTCCAAAATGTGCTGGCTATGAGTAAATCCCAAGTCTATCCATGCCTTCTGTTTGCAAACCTTTAATAAATCCTCACTCAGGCCAGTCCTGTACAGCTTCACAGGGATCAGACAATATCTGTGCAGAATTTTATATTGACTATTACACATAACAGACACCGTCCTCTTGTCCACTTCACAATCGCAGGCAGACACAGCATAACAAAATAACTTGCACAAAGACACAGAATAGTATAGATAGTTGATTTTTTCTCTTCATTGTTGTTTAATCTAACATTTGAGGATTTTGAGAAACTTAAAAACACACAAGATACATCACCAATGCTGTGAATTTCACAACTGATCCAGTATACTGCTTTTTTTTTAGCTAACAGAGAGTTTAGGATTGTGCCAAAGAGATGCATAGTGCTGTTGCTATTGTGAAATTTCTATAATTTTATGAATCTGCACCCAATCTTTCCTGCATAGAGACATAATGGGACTGCAAGTATTGACCTGGTCTCTCGCCAGTGTGAAAGAACTTGATTTGAACCAAATGGCCAGGTTAGATCTCTCTCTATTGTTACCCAAAAGAGACCCTTGTGATCTGTGCACCGGCGCCAGGAAAGTTTAGCCATTTCAAAAGTCAAATTGCACAGTTCACACAAAAGAATCAAGTGGAATGGTGAAAAGGGAGAAAGAGGGGCAGCCACATCACTGCATAATATGGTGATATATATGCAATAGAACGTTACTCCTCCAAACCCTATCTATATTTTCTGTATGCAAATTAATTTTCATTTTACACAGCAGCATTGTAAGACAGGGCACTAGGTCCAATGCAACACTCTAGAACATAATAATTCATAGAAGACTTTGAATAAAAAAGAAAAAAATCTATACAGGAATATGATTTATGATAGTGGGAATAGTAGTAAGGTTGAAAGGACTATGCCAGCATTCTTATTATGATTTTATATTCACGTGCTCCTGTAACTGTTAAATAAGCTTTTAGCTGATTTTGTGTTTATATTATTGCTTATACAATATGTCTTCAATTAATTGTTAGCAACCATATTATTTTCATTTTATTTGTCCTTGAGACAACCCCCTAAAAACAGTTACAAATGCCAATCACATAGGAAGGAAAGGATCCCAATTTTCATTACAAAGCTGCACACGGTGCAGTGAATACCTATGAATGAATTAAAAATATCTTAGTCAAGCCCCTTATCAATTAATGACAACATTTTTCTTGCACATATATTAGTCTCAGTTATAAACTGTGGAAACTTAGTTTTACAGTTACAGCACAACGTATGTGAACCCTAACTATGTTTAACTGGATTTCTACATAGCGTAATCTTTCAACACAGCTGGCATAAACAAATAAACATTTTCATGTCTTTAGTGAACATATGGTGGAAAAATTCACAATGCAATGGAAAATGGAAAAGAACGGGGACCTTGGATTAAATAACCGATTGTGCTTTCTTCAAAAACATGACATCCACCAAACATTTTCTATAATCAGACCTGCACAACTGTTAGTTTTGCACCATCTTTCAAAACAACAGTTTAAATTCTGCTATATTCTTGAGTCGACTGGTGTAAATCACTCTCTCTCTCAAGGTCATGCCAAAGCATCTCAATAAATGTGAAAATCAAGACTGGGAAACTCAAAAAGGTGCACTGTCTTCAGCTGAAGATATTCTGTTGCTAATTTACAGTTGGTACTTACTGCTGCTTTAGAATATCGTTCTGTTAAATCACCCAACTTCTGTTGAGCTTTAACTGGTAAACAGATGGCTGCACATTGTCCTGAAAAATGTCCTGATAAACCTAGGAATTCAATTTTCCACTGATGATACAGCAAGCTGTCCAGACCTTGAGGCACACAGTTTTGTGTGCGTGATTTTTTTCCAAACAACTCAACTTGGTTTCATCTGTCGACAGGATATTTTTCCAGCAGAACTGTGAAACAACCAGGCATGATTTTGCAAACTTTGAATGTGCATAAAAAATTTATTTATTTTTTTTTGGAAAACAGTATCTCCCTCCGTAGTGTCCCATAAACACCATTATTATTTAGTCATTTAAACTCCAGGACTCCTCTGACCCTTACTAAGTATTCTAAGCTGTGGTCATGAAGGACATGCACTCCTAGGGAGACTAGCAAAAGCACGGAACATTCTCCATTTATAGATAAAGCTTTTTGTAATACTTTTCTAACCATTTCTAGCTTTTCGCAAGACAACAATTCTTAAAGGGATAGTTCACTCACAAGAGTTTTAATTTACCCACTTTTAATGACTTGCCAATCCTGTGATTGTATTTCTTCTGTGAACACACACACTTCTAAATTTTCACATTATTTTTATACAACTAGTAAGTTTTTAAATGTACAATTTAGACATTTTTAAGAACTACCTAGGCTCATTGAAAATATGAGCCTCTATATACTTTTATACAAAACTGAAAAAACACACCTGTACGTATGAATCACTGCAGCTTCCAGTTGAAATGAACACTGGAGGCAGTAAAACTCCAACAACTTTTATTCCATTTCACACAAAGTATGATTTATACACAGAGTTTTAATTAATAAAGCCTAATTGTCTCACAATCACTTATGATGTTTTGATTTTTAACATCCTGCACAATCTGAAAATGTATACTTTTGAACATTGTCATCACATATACAACTTCATATGCATGAGTTTACTCGGTAGCTCACACGATACGTTGTTGCACTTTAGTGATGAAGAGCTTCGGTACGAACCCCGTGAAACTATGGATCTACAAAACAGCCCAATCTGCATAAGGAAGTTAAAATAACATGGCTGCATCAACAAGTGTGTTTTTATATATCACTTTTGCATTTGATAACACTATTGGTTAGGTTTAGGGTTAGGTTTGGTGTAGGGGATATTTCCAACACGCCAGAGCATTAACCTTTAGCGCCGCTACACGGATATTTGAATTCCGAACAGCCGCAATATATACCTCAAGCAGCATAAAAAAAAAATCCAGCGATATGTGCCTGTACCAACGTAATAATGGTGCCATGGTCACGTATAGAACACGTGTTTTACTGCCACTCGGTGTAACAGAAATGTATATGGGGGCGCGTATTTTCATGAGCCTGTGTTCTTGAAGAATGTAGTGGTCTAGTCAACATTGGACTCTGACTGCCATTGAGGGATGGTTTGTTTCAGTCAGTGCCTCTTGTGAATAGCACTCTCAATCTTTTATAGATCAGGTTAGCTCTGACCAACACCTCCAATCTCCTCATTGATTGCACTCCAGGCCACTTGACTCTTGACTCCAGTTTTTGGAGTAGTTATTAGTCTAGGACGGGGGTGTCCAAATCTCTAAACTCTGCAGGACGTTGGCCCCCGCAGAAGCAGAATTAGACACTTACACACTTTTTTCACACTGTACTCTAAATGTTTTACACAGTGTGCTTAATGGAAACATATGATAGCATATCATATTTCTGTATGATATTGTTTAAGCAGCCTGGATTTTTCTACTGCTGCAATTTTATACCAATACATGCAGAAATACTATATATGTAACATAATATGCTGTTTTTAAAGCAAGTCCACTATTTCCAGCACCTTGTTGAATCTATGCCACAAAGAATTAAGGCAATTCTGAAAGCAAAAGGGAGTCTAACTTGGCACTAGCAAGGTGTACCTAAGAAAGCGCCCAGTGAATGTATATACAATGTATATCATGAATGTAAACACTACATTCCTATCCTATAACTGTCCATATTTTTTTATTAACATTTTCTATTAACATTTACTGGAAGTACAATTTATGAATAACATATTTACCAATTTAATGAGAAGCGTTTTATATTAAAGGCTGAGTTCACTTCCAGAAATTTCCATTAAAAATTTCCTTATAATTTACTCACCCCCATGTCATCCAAAATGTTCATGTCTGTCTTTCTTCAGTCAAAAAGAAAGTGAGGTTTTTGAGGAAAACATTCCAGATTTTTTCTCCATATAACAGACTTCAATGGAGATCAGAAAGTTTAAATTGCAGTTTCAATGCAGCTTCAAAGGGCTCTACATGATCCCAGCTGAGGAATAAGGGTCTTATCTAGAGAAACAATCTGTCATTTTCAAAAAATTTAAAATTTACATACTTTTTTAAAACCACAAATGCTTGTCTTGCACTATAGCTCAACCTTACTCATTATGTAGTTACGTTGGAAAGGTCACGCACAATGTAGACGGAAGACAGTGTTTACAAAGCTAACGTGTAAAAAAAGTCAAATGCCCTTCACACAGAAAGATAAAACAATAATGAAGTTGGAGGAGAAAATGAAATGGAGTGTAGTGTATCCGTGTGTTTTCCTCAAAAACCTTAATTTCTTGTCGAGTAAAGAAAGAAAGACATGAACATCTTGTATGTCAAGGGGGTGAGTAAATTAGACTTTAAAGTTCACTTTATTCTGGAAGTGATGATTTAACTAAACTGCATCCTAACACCTAATTACTCTATCTCTAAATTTTCTTCTGTCCTTCATCTGTCCAGAAACAAGTAAACAATTCAAATGTGATGGTAATGGAAAAGTGTTTAGTTAAACAACAATGCATAGTATGTGCTTTAAAATTAGGTATATAGTACAAGAAGAAAGCAGAAATCTGTGATATGAACTGAGGAGAGTCCACACAGTGAAACTGCTGCAAACAGTAAGCCCACCTGGGGCAATCTGTGGTAAAGTCTCATATATTTCCACTAGGACTGAACCCTATACTGTTTTTCATGTTGAGCTACTGCCTCTGTTTAGCTAGAGCTAGAGAAAGAGCACAGTCCAGTACAGAAACAAGTAACTGTACTATAGAAGTTGACATACAGTAGCAGTTCAAAACACCCTCAGGTCAAAGGCTGAGCTGAGACAGACAGATGTATGGCAGATGTATGACAGACAGATGTATTAGCAAGTGCCACAGCTGGTTTGAAGGAGCTACAGTCAATATCTTCTATCCAAAAGGAGAAATTGACCTCTAACACCTCCTATCTCAACTCACTGATTGCACTTCAGACTACTTGACTCTTGACTCCAGTTTTTGGAGAAATTATTAGTCTTGGACAAGGGTGTCCTTTTGTTCCTGAAAAAAAATTCTAGGTGAAGTCCTACTCTACATTTCACTCGGATATAATAGAGAAGAAGCAATATGCAAGAAAAGTTGTCACAATTTCCATTTCATGCTGACTTTAATATAGAACCAAACTGATGTGTGCTCATCCAATCAGATTTAAAAGCCAGAATTGTATTTTATAAAACAGTTCAAGTTAATAGACTGAACAGATACCTCTGTTTTGTGAAATTCATTTTAGAAAGAGAACCAAGACGCCAAACAAATTCTTACTAATGTAATTATTTCGTTGTTTTTAGCATTAGAGGAAGTATCTACATAATTTTCCAGATAAATCCACACAATTATTTAGCTAACAGCATTGACATTTTTGTCTAGCTTGTACAAATTTTAATGTCTAAGACTTTTTGTACCAGCATTAGATGGGCTATGACTGCACCTAATAGAGACTACACCTAATTAGTCCTGACAGGCACCATCTTTTCTAAGTGCATATGAAGACAGTATTATGAACTTATTCCTGACAGTGAGTTAGAATGCAATATAACGTAAGAAATGCATTTTGCACACACAATTTCACCTACCCACCAAATGAGGCAGCACACAGCGCTCCAAAAATAGTGTACTCATAACATGAATAATGAAATGTCAGTCAAGTGTATATTGTAGTGTATGTGCATCCTCACATCTAAGATGAAACTGTCAACTTCCAAACCACCCTCTTTTGAAAAGATTACCCTTATCAAAATGCGGGCATAGCCTCTGATGTTTGCTGGTCCTCTGAAATTGGGATTGAGAAAAGAATCCCTGCTGAGTCCTCAGAGTGCTTTTTTCTGTCAGATGTGACCAGCCCGAAGGTGAGTGTTAAGAGCCCGCTCTGTTAGAAAGCCTTAACATATTCTCTACAACTCATGTTGGAATAAGCAATGCAGCTGCCCACTTACCAACTCAAAACAGTTCACTTTTTGTAGGGGATTTTGCACCTAGTGACTGCTTTTGCTGAAAATTAGCCACTATGCAACTTTGCATGCTCACACTTAACCTAGCATGCTACTTATCAATTGTTCCATTTTTTTAATGCTTAACACAATCAATGAACAAACAAAGCAACATGGTGTGTGTGACTCTGTGTATCAGTGGTTGAACTTCATCAGCACCACCAGCAACCTGAGTTAACAACCCTATCAGTTCCCTTCCCAACCTTTGGGAACAACAGATAGTTTGGGTTTTGTCAATGACACAGGTTCTCATGGGTTCAGAAGTGACCAGTGAGCTTTTCACCACTAATTCACCCTGAAGAACTACAAGCACTATTTCCAGCAAATCATTTTTTGGTTCTCTCTTCTGTTTTTCCTCTGCAGATACAAAAGCACTTACATTAGCAAAACAGAGACCGTTGCCCGTGGTGACCATTTACATTCACAGGGTCATAGACACGGTCGCGCACCAGCCCGTGCTTTTCAAATTATTATTGAAATCAGGTGATACTAAATCTGTGGAAAATCTCTAGCTTTAACCAAGGTGGTATTCGAGACAGATATTCTTGCTTCTGACTGTAATGACCATGTGACCTTGAACAGAAAAGCTTGTAATTACCAGCAGCACTTGAATATACCCGCTCTCAATTATTTAGTGTTATATGTACACACTTACAGTTTGCATGATTTGAATTGCAGAATGTTGAAATATGATAACTGGCCCTTCTCTAAACTCCACTCACCCTTGGTTACTGTTGGAACAGTATGATTTTCAGTCAAATATACCCATAAAGACCCAAATATGTATTATTATATATTGTTTTTTTTATGTAGGTTATGCTGGCATAAACTGATTTTTCGATTTTTAGGATGATTTTTCTTATCTGTCACTTTCTTTAAATAATTCAATTAGGCTATGTAGTAACATGATTAGAAACACTACAATCACTTGAATCAATGTCAATAAAATGAAAAGACCTTAAATTACCTCACAGCAAATGTTCATTTGGAAATTAAGGATCATGACAGTTTAACTCATAGCATGAACATTGTAGTGTTTATTTAAAGATTTGGAAAAGGACAAAAATAACACTCAATAACATCTTTGTCCACTTCCAGAACAAAAATTGACATATAATGTACTTACTCCTTGTCATCCAAGATGTCCATGTCTTTCTTTCTTCAGTCGTAAAGAAATTATGGGTTTTGAGGGAAACATTTCAGGATTTTTCTCCATATAATGAACTGATATGGTGCCTAGAGTTTGATCTTCCAAAATGCAGTTTAAATGTGGTTTCAAATGATCCCAAATGCAGTTGTAAACAATCCCAGCGGAGGAAGAAGGGTTAATAACGATCTATTATTTTTATAAAAATAATACAATTTATATACTTTTTAATCTTAAACGCTTGTCTTATCTTACTCTGCCTGAACTGTTTTTGTTCTGGTTCATGACAGTTAGGGTATGTCGAAAAACTCCCATCTCATGTTCTCCCTCAACTTCAAAATTGTCCTACATCACCGTTTTACCTTTTTTGTTGAGGGTGTTTGATCTTTGCATCTTTACTTCTGCAGCGATGTAGGATGATTTTGAAATGATTTTTGAAGTTGAGGGAGAAAATACGATTGGAGTTTTTTGACATACCCTAACTGTCTTGAGCCAGAATACTTCAGAGAGAGCAAGACAAGATGAGCGTTTGAGATTAAAAAGTATATGAATTATATTATTTTTATGAAAATAACCAATCATTTTGCTAGATAAGACCCTTCGTCTAAGATCATTTACAACCGCATTTGGGATCGTTTGAAGCCGCATTTAAACTGCATTTTGGAAGTTCAAAAATCGGGGCACCATAGCAGTCCATTATATGGAGAAAAATCCTGAAACGTTTCCCTCAAAAAACAATTTCTTTACGGCTGAAGAAAGAAAGACATGAACATCTTGGATGACAAGGGGGTGAGTACATTATCTGTAAATTTTTGTTCTGGAAGTGGACTTCTCCTTTAAGGTGGTGTTTAGCAAAGGGTCAATTCTGCTGATGAGAAGCAGAAGGAGGCTGGAAAGAAATGGACAAAGAAAAGGCATGATAACCAATAGAGATCACTGAAAAATTACTGCATCTGGCTGTCTTATCTGGCTGTTTAGTGTAGCACTGTGACAGCATTGACCCTCAATTAGGGCTACAGATAACAATTGTAACAATGAAGGACTCAAATAACTCTGGATAATGGGATTATGGTTTGCTTGCTTTCTTGATCTCTGTCCACTAATGTGGGAGGGGGTCTTTAAATTGAAACAGCAGACCTTTTTTTATTGAGTTACTAAAGCTGTTTTGTTCACAAACCTTCTGTATCAAGACACATTTTAGGCAAATTTACACTTCCACTCATTGCAGTATGTTCAGATTATGATTTGGATTGTTTAAAAAAAAGC
This sequence comes from Labeo rohita, assembly GCF_022985175.1. NCBI lineage: Eukaryota > Metazoa > Chordata > Actinopteri > Cypriniformes > Cyprinidae > Labeo > Labeo rohita. Next base: position 28,343,669 of record NC_066875.1, on the reverse strand, counting down.
ATCTGCTAAGAAGGATAATAAAAAATATATGTTGGCACACTGCACCTGGTGTTCATTATGCACTGAGCTACTTGTGATGTTACATTAAATAGATCAAAGTGCATGGTGGGTAATGATGACAAATGATGACAAAACAATGCCATGCACTCCAGAAATGTCTAATATAACACTCAAAAAAAAAAAAAAGATTTTTTTTTTTAAACTAATTAAAATTGCTTGATTGACACAATTTAAGCTCTTAAGAAGTCCATTCAAACTAATTATTGTGTATATGAAATCAAACTAAATGCAATAGCACGTTAGCATGTATGGCTGCACGATTAGGACAAAAATCATAATTGTCGATTATTGCGATTATTAATTACGATTATCACAATTTACATTGAATGATGTTTTGAATAGCTTTGAAGCGAAGCTATTTTTTTCATAGTTTGAAGCAACTGCATGCCATATTTTTTTATAGTTTCTTCTTTAAATATTAAAAAAATAATAATAAAAATGTAAAAATTAAAACAATGAAAAAATAAAACCTTAATATAACCTGTAGGTAAAACAAACACACTCTCACACACACACCTTAAGCAAGCGGAATAATGTAGGGATTTATTTATTTTTGTAACTGCACCTGTGAACGATTACATAATTGTTGCATCTGTAATTGTAATCACGATTAGAAATTCGATTAATTGTGCTGTCCTATTAGTATAACAATTTTACTAAATGTAATGTATGGGACAAACAAGAAGTGACTTTTCACTGCACTTCATATGCAAAGCTATGGCTGTCCGCCCACAACCTCAGCACAAGTCAGCTCAACTCTTCCACTCAATGCTAACCACACAAAAACACTGAAATAACAGACACTCTTCTAAATCTAAAATATAAGTTTGCTGTATATTCAAAATACTAAATATTGCTATACAGTCAAGTTTGCAGTGTAAAAAAGAGGCCAAAGTCAGCATTCATGACTATAAACTAATTAAGCTTGAAAATTCCAATTTAGAACTTTTGTATTCATGAAATTGTTTCAGCCCTATCCACAAAAAACTAAATAAACAGAATATGAACACTTTAACTATTTCTCTTTAACAATGACTTGTACTCTCTTGCTGTATTTCCCATCTCTGTTTTGACGTACTGTCAGACGTTTCTTCAGACTGAACATTCTTCCTTTCACAATGCATGATGTGAGATAGAGATCACTTTTTTCATCTTCTGTATAATTGACTGTCATGAAAGCTGACAAATTCATGTTCCGAAACAACATTTTCCCCATAATACCCATGAATTACTACATCAACTACTATCAAAGCATCCAAGGTTAGTGACTTGTTGCTATAGATACAGACTGTAGATGCTGTGAACACCTATTTTTCTCACATTAAAGGTCAAATTCACCTCAGCATAAAAATGACTGTCTTCAGGTCTACTGCATTTTATGTGTGAGATCTTGAGATCCCAACATGGGTTAGGATTATATTGCTTTCACCAATGTGTAAAAGCATCATTAGAATTCCCTTCTGACTTCAGCCACCCCATAACATACCCCTCCTACTGCTCCAGGTCCAGTGCAAAAAGGATGTGTTGGTCGCCAATGGTTACAAGAGACCACTCTGGAGCGCTATTATGGACCATTAACTAAAGTGAGGCGCTAAAACCACAGATGCAGTGGTTTCTGACATACACTGCTTGATTAAAACTGACAATTTTATGCATTTAAAATATCTGATTTGAAAGTCAATATGTCTGAAATGCTCAGGCTGTGAACTATTAGGGCTCTTGAAGCATGTCAAATGTTGTTTCTGACACGCATGAAAATGAACTGTAAATACTAGCCAGAAATCCTATCAAAGGGTTTAACACATTACAGTATATTTAGGTAAAATCTCAAAGTGGCACTTATTGAAAAGAAAACAAGCAAAACACTTCACAAAATGCTTTGATAATAGATATAGGTTTGAAAATTAATATTAAATTATTTAGACACTTACTGGTTGTCAAAGGTGGTTACTCTCTTCTAGAGCTGTGAAAAGCACCAGCATTTTTTGTTTTCAAATGCCAAATGGTTTGTCATTTAGCTATAAAGGCAAGGAAATCCACACAAGTGTGGCTAAAGTTTCCAAATTCATCTACACTGATTTGCTTATATCAGCCATGAATGTTTATGAGGTCTGTCATGCTCTACTAACTTTCATACCCAAGCATGCATTTCCAGAACAAATACTGAACTAATACTAAAAACAGCATCAAGATCACTGTGGTAATACACTTTAGCATGCCATTATATCTTTTAAAATCATACAAAAGCTAGTTCTACAGAACATAATGTGAAATAAATGATGTCAAAACCAGAAAAAACAACACTTATGCACAAAGTATATAAATAAACAGACAAATAATCTCTTACCTTTCGCTTTGACCTTTCAGACTTCTTGGACATATTTTTAATTTTTTTATGAAGATGGTACAATACCTGAAATTCAAAGAACACGTCAGATTAATGCCTAAAAGTGTATACCATTACTCACCCACCATTAATGATAAAAAGAGCAAAGAGTGATGGCAGACATTGTGTGGCTAGTGTTCTGACACTTCTCTGGAGAGAAATGACAGACTATAGAGAAATGATAAACTATAAGACGTTACAGGATTGACCAGTCATTGCAGCACTGCAGAGACACATTCATCATCATGCTCCTGTCTAACAATAAGACAAATTAAATACATTGATCTACATTAAATAAACTGAGTAAACACTAACTCACATTAAACATAATAAAAGTAGTCTATTGTATGTTTTGTGGCATTCATCTAAAACTGCAAAACAAAAGCCATACTCGAAACTACTCGTAAAGTAAATGTTCAAAGACTGCATGAAATCTGCTGAAAGGTACAGCTTTCTTTCCTGTGTTGATGCATGGTTGATTCCCCAAAGTATGTTTGTGCAAAACAAATCTCTATCTAAAAACTAAAAAAACAATTGGTCGTACATTGCAGTCATTAACTATAATTGTTACGTGCCACTCAACTGACCCTTCACAAAGACTGACCCCCCTTAGGTACTGTTGTTACGTCCGACAAGCCATGGAGCTCCCACGCTACACATCATGTTTTCACGCAATGAAAAAAAATACATAGCGAAGCAAAGAGGACACTAACAATGCACCGACAGACAAGACACTGCAGGTTACTTTTGGTATGAAACAAAGTCTCAGCTTTCAAATTGTGTCATTTTTAAGAAATTCAAACAATAAATACCGTTTTGTGTCTCTTCAGTGTGTCATGACAGAAGGGGTGTTTTTTTGGAGATGCCATAGAAGAACCATTTTTGGTTCCCCAAAGAACCTTTCAGTGAACAGTTCTTAAAAGAACCATTTTGAAGAACATTTTAAAACTCTAACAAACCTTTTTCCACTATAAAGAACCTTTCCTGCATTTGACAGGTTCCATGGATATTCAAGGTTCTTTATGCAACATTGATGCCAATAAACAACCTTTATTTTTAAGAGTGTAGTTCGAATTTAATCAAATTTATGGTCCAAAAGGCAAAAACTGTACATTTTAAAATGCATTTATCAGTTATTATTGTTAATATGTCGGAATATACTACACTGTAAAAAATAGTGAAAATGCTACAGTAAAAACTGGTTAGCAGTACACTGTAAAATCCAATAGTTTACCTTACTTAGATATAATTAGTTATCTTTACTTAGTTGCTATACTTACTAGGTTTTATTAAGTTACAGCTACTTTCAAGCAAGTAAAACAATTTACTTACTACTTTGAGTGACGCTTACTTAAAATATTCAAGTAGCCACAAAGGAACCAATGACATTAATAAACCAGTGAGAGGCAGCAGTGCACAAATATTTTGCTAATTTGCAAAATAACAACAGAAGAAGAAAAGCATTTTTTTTTGAGGTGGCAATTGTTAATCTGCAGTTATTTTTCACTAATTACATTCACTCATTTCCCAAAGTCATCTTGAATGTTGTTTCAGTACAACTATATATTTGAGAGAACATCACGTAAGCTGACTTCATAAATTGATGTTGATTTTCGTAAAAAGTTGTTGGTGTGTCTTATTTTATTTATTTATTTATTTATTTTTTACTTACCATTATAGTGATTAATGTTCCGTTTGTTTGGGCACTTGGAACTTTGTTTTTCTTACTATGATTTTCTTCCTATTGATGCAGCAATGCAACATGAAGTCATAGTTTTTGATTTCAAAGGAAGAAAAGTAATAAGTAAATTGCTTTTAGAAGGTATCCTTCTAATTCTGATATTTTGGTTAGCTAAATCTTTTAATTTTTTAGCTAATGTATTTTTTATATTTATTAATGGTGTTTTACAATTTTTATTGTTCTTCATAAAACACCTTGAGAAGCTTTATTGGGTTGAGACAGTCCTTTAATATTGTGGTAATGTGCTAAAATCACAAACTTCAACATTTAGCACATGAATCACAACAATGGTAACAATTCAATTTTATTTATTTTTACTAATTGTGACAATAACCATTATATTATTTTATTTTCTCTTTTTGTTGTGCTACTACTGACACAAGTCAGTAAATAAAATTAGCAAATAAAAACAACAACAGTAAAACAAAGCAATTGCATAATTTATTCATGCCGCAATGCACTCTGGGAGTCAGTGAGTAGCTATACTAAGTCAAGCGTAAGCCTAAAGTAAATGATTAAGTACCCCCTACAGTTCTTTTTTAGTTACTAGAACTCTCGTGTAAGTAAACTATACTAAGCATTTGTCAGTACAACATACTATTCCTATTTCACTTTACTTAGTTTTTTTAAGGCAATTGGTTTGCATGCTTTTTTTAAGTAAGCCCAACTAATTAGATTTTACAGTGTAAGTTTCTGTACTATATATTGTGCATAACTGTGATTACATTTAGTGTAATTTTACAGTAAAGTACTGTTAAAATAACAGTTTTTGGAAGTGAAAATGAGCAAGTCATTGTATAATTCAAAGTGAAAAACCGTAAATTGACATTCTCAGAATTCCCTGCATGACACTTCACACTTTGTTGAAATAACTGTTTCTCCTTAGTTTTTTTCTTATCAGATGTGTACATTAGGGATTTAGCTGACATGTAATGTTGTCAAACGAATGTTTATTGCATTAATTCAGTATCATGTGTGTTACCATAATGGTGTTGAGTATTTCATTGAATGACACTGTGCATTTCCCTCCTCAGCTGGTGGAAAAGCTGCTTATGATGAGCTTTGGTTCATGTGAATTATTATTATTATTTTTTTTACTGTGAATTTAAGTTAAGGCGGTAAAACCTAAAATGTTGCTACCATATTTTTTAAGATGAAGTTCTGGTAGCAACCACAGCAGTGGGAATTTTACCATAAATGTCACGATTTTTTTTTTCTCTACAGTGTAGCAGATGGACTTGGATTGAAAGACACAAAACTCTCATTTTTATTTCAGAGTGCATTATCATAGCCATATTAAACGAGGGATGCAAGGGTTCTTTTTATTTTAGCTAAAAAGCCGAGCCTCAGAGTAGAGATCACAGTCCAAGCGTGGTAATATCGACTGTTAGTCATAATTCCACAATTACAGTATCTCAGTCTCAGGTGAACAGATATGACTTTCTACAATGAGGTCACTGCACATGAGTCTGGAAAAGAATACTCTCAAATGCTCAGTGACGCCTGCGTGAGCTTAGACTACTGTTTGCAGGGGGACTTTATCCAAATCTCCGAATCCAAACGGGAGAAATTCTTAAGTATACACCGACCTCTCTGTGTGGGCGCATGGCCACCTGTTGCATCCTTGACCCGATAGGCTAAATAAAACGCGAATGCTCTCTAAAAGTTTGCGTGCTATCTTGGCCATAGTGGATTATTATATTACCCGTTGTAATAATCATGTGGACACCACCAGCTGGAGAAAGCGCACACACTGCAAGTCAGTTCGGAGTAGGCTAAACAAACAAGTAGCTTCAATTTAAATCCATGTAATAATTCCCTAAGCGCTCATAATAAAAAAATTCTCATTCTCACACTTTCATTTTAAATGACAAAACAACTGATTAAAAGTGAACTGTTGTACTCATGCTACCTGGATAGTTCGTAATGTCGATTCCTTACCTTGGCATAACAGCATGTGATCAAAACCAGCGGTAACAGATACCCTGTCACGAGAATAGTGACTTTATAAGTGTGCCTTGCCACCCGTTCTGTCCATATCTCCCAGCAGAACGTGCTATTGGGAGCCGTGGGGTGATTCGTCAAAATTTGGTGCTGCGCAACCGGGACCGCAAAGACAAACGAAAGCATCCAAATGACACAGACGCCAATGAGCGCATTCCTCCGGTTCCGAATACACGGGGACTTTTTGGAGAGCACCACGGCAATGTACCTGTCCACCGACATGGCCACAAGGGTGAAAATGCTCACCAGCATGCTGACCGTGACAAAATAGTGCACAAATTTACACAGAAAAGCCCCGAAGATCCACTCGGGAAGAGAGTATATGGTGGCCTGAAACGGGACGCAAAACAGGAGGAAAGATAAATCTGCTATACTGAGATTTAGGATGAAAATGTTAGTGGTACTTCTCGAGCGCCTCGACTTTATTTTCCCAATGACAACCATCACTAGAGTGTTCCCAATGATTCCCAAGAAAAATATACATCCAAATATGACGGGCACAATCACTACCTCCGGACCGAAACTGTCTGTCGTGTGGTTCGTGTCCATATGCTCCTCTGTCCAAATTTCCGTTTCATTTCGGGATAAGCCCATGTTTAGCCTACAAGGATTCAAGAAGTCCGGTCGAAACAAAAAAACGTAAGTCCGCTCAGACGCACAGAACAATCATTCCCCAGTTTGGTTTCTCATTTTCTCAAGTTAGCGTGCGCTGACAAATCTTTGGCTCGTTTGTGGAAAACTCCGGAGGGCTGGGAAATGCACCGGCTGGGTGTGAAACACTAGTGACAATGCACATCATACTACACTGGCGCGTACTCTTTCCCGGCAAGAAGCTGGAACACTGACACGCGCTCAACGCGTAAAGTTTCCGCCCGGAAGCGCTTAAAACGACCCTGTGTCGTGATTTAGCCATGATCGAGTTGGTGTTTTAATAGCAGAGCTTCCCTGAAGTTTAGTTAGCCTAATAACATTTTTTTTTTTCACTTGTCAAAACGATAACTGTGTCGTTGGGTCAAAGAACACCGACATGTTTGTGTTTGTCATTATGAACTTGGCTTCATTTAGAAAAATGTCTGAGGACCTTTACACTTAGCCTACTATCTGTCACGATACGGATAACCTACAGTGCCTCAGTCACAGTAGACTCAGTCACTCACTTGTTTGTGGTGCATTTGATCTGCTGAAATAGGCTACACTGCTCACAATTAAAACATATTTTGTTTCATGAGTACGTACTTTCATAGATTATTTCTATGGTTCTCTCATTGCTCAGTTCTTTCTAAGAACCTACTAACACAAACAACATTCCACCCACGCAAATAACCTTAATAAAATGATGCAAGAGTGTTCAGTGAACTCAATAAAAGAAGAATATCCTTAAAGAGTTTCCGGCATTTTATTGCAGCTGTTATTGTGACATGTTTGCTGTTTTAAAATATTTTCATGGGTACAATTTTTATTGTAATGCAAAATGCTAGTTGATGAGATTTAAACAAAGTAAGGGGTTACAGTAAGAGTGGGGGTTTCCAGTCTCACATTGAATTTTGACTCGTGGCATAAAGTTTGTTTCACATTTCAGCTTATTTTAGCCAAGTAAATCGCACTTCAAGCCTTCCAAATTACTATGGACACCACAACACAGCAAACCTTTTAAGTCTGTGTTTTTCTGAGTTCAGCTAGTAGGTCAAACTGTGACATTTAGTTGCTCCATGGTACATTGCTGAAAAAAATCTTCGCATGCACTTTCATTCAGTCTACCATGTTCATATGTGTATGAATCAAATTGTGTGTCCACAGCTTGAGAAACTGACTGACCAACAACAGTGGTTTGTCCAAACTGAATTAAATACCTGTAAATAGTGATGTGTATGACAGGATGGTTCTTGTATTACTATCTATTTTGCTCTCCAAAGGTTACAGAGCTAAGAATGACATCACCTGTAATTCCATCATGAGCTGGAGACATATTATTTTTGATTTGATAGATTTTATTACTTCCACAGTGATGAGGAGCTCATAGTGCATTTCATTTCAGCACCATCAGTGATGCTCAGGCCACCTAATGAATCCAGCTTCCTCACAGCAGCTGAAAGTACAGTATATGATGTCTTGTCAAAATGACAGCAAACAGTAAAACAGACCACCAAGGTCAAGCTTAGAGGTACCATTATTTCTTGAATTCACTGTAAGTTCAGGAGAATTGTGATCACCATTCATCTCTGTCATTTAGTCTTTCAGCTTTAATTCCATAATCGTCAAGCTGGTTCAGACACATTTTCAATCTCAGACAGACTGTTAGGGTTGCCTTGGGTAACAGTAGCAATTTTTCAATTGTCACACTGTTCTCAGCTCTTCTAAGCTTGATAAGAGCACTGTTATAACTGTGCAGATACTTTACAATATCATAGTTAACTTCCATTACAAATAAAGTCCAGCGTTACTCCAATAATAAACAAATAAAAAGCGGTCATTTTTTAGTTTTGCTGTATCATGAGCTTTTTCAGATTCCAGTAGGATGGTGTGAAATCCTAATTATTATATAAATAGGTTGTGGTTAGCTAGAACACAGTAAAGAATGCTGACTGAATTAGCAATAGGTTTAGTAATGAACCAGATGTCTATGTGAGAAAGAAACAGCCTTTGCTATACAAGGTAAATGTTCTAGGAAATGTAATTCTCCAAAGCCGTTCCTCAGCATACAAACACACCTGCTGAATGCGCATGAGAAAACATTAACCCATTCACATACCTACAAATCAGCATAATTAATTAGTTTTTTTTTCTTGAAGAAAACATGTAAAAATAGCAGATAAAAATCAAGTTTGGCTTTTTTGATGTTGTATTCCTGACATTAATTTAAAAACCAATCAAAACCAAAAGATGTACAGTAAAAGTGTTAACAGAAAATACAAGAAGACAGATGTCAAAAGGCTGAATGTGAAAATCTTTCACTTTTAGCATAAGCGCAAAGGTTCGGTGAAGGTTACGGACTTTTGTCTGAAGACAAATGAATAGATGAACCCATGAATAGATCTCTCATAATAATTTCAAAAGCAACGTGGCAATGAATATTAAACTTACATAAGTTTAATATAATAGAAAATTGCTCAAAAGAAAGAGATGTGGGATGATCATTTAAAGTGGAAAAAAAATTACCCTCAGTGAATGCTAGTGCTCTGACATAATATAGTAAGTACTCTTTCCTGCATCTTTCACATTTTTAGCTGTAGGCCTGCAAGCTGCACTTTTCTATACAGTTAAAGCAGATACGATATTTAGTACCAAGCTCTAAAACCTACAAAAGCACCATAAAGTAAAAGAAAATCTGACAAGGACAACCCATACAGTACATTAACGCATGAGCATAATGCATTAATGAACACCTTCAATACTGTTTAAAACGCACAGCAGGCTGCTTCACATGAAGTTGTTGAGAGAATGTAAAAGAGAGTGTGCAGAGATGTAATCTGTGCACAGCTGATGGACCGTCACTGTAAAAATGTACATTTTAATTTTTAATCAGGTCCTCCAATTTAATTATTTCAATAGTATTTAAATAATTGCCCCCCCCATTTAGTTTGATTCATCTTGTCTCTCTTTATTTGCCAAGTCCAATATAGTGGGAAAGCCAAAAGTAAATAGAGATGAGTATATCAAGTCTTTAACGTGTTGATCTTAATAAATTGCAGCCAGGTCAGTAGTGAAGCCCCGAGTTTTCAGTGATCCCAATCCTCACAACATTAGGATGCATAAAAAGATTTCGTTATACAAAATCAATAGGCAAAATAGACTGAAGAATAAAACACATAAAAAAGTTACGATCTCTTCTGGCATATGCAACACCTAAGTGAAATGTGGTAAATGTAATTGTAAATTATCAATTTCTGAGATAATAGCACTGGAAGTACTTAACCTTGAAATTGCTTTGTACAACCAGTGTCTTCTGTGCTTATACTAATGAGTGACACCATTTTACATTTTTCAATGTAAAATCCCAATGAAATGTCACTCAGCTATTTTTATAACTCTAAGATACTGTTATTTATAATCTAATAATATGAAAGCTGAATGCTTGAGGCTATCAAATCTCGTTCAGAAGCCACAAAATGCTTATTTTAACATTCATGTAGTTGCATTGAAGTTGAAATTGAGTGATTTGAGTGGCAGTAGTTTAGCATGTCCTGCTATTTTGTCTGTGTAATTGCTTAAAATAGTCCAGTTGGGGATTTTACATTAAATATTCTTTTCAGAGAGGATATTGACCTTATTCTCCAGAGAAACAAGAGTGTCACCATTTTTAGTATATTTTCCGTTAGTGTGGTAGCTCTGTATATTTCTATGGCATCGACGTCTAGGAGTAATTTAGCTGGTATAGTGGATTTATGTACTACCCATTAGCGATGGGTAGTTCTGGAACGATTCGTTCATTTTGATGTGACTCGAGAAGAACGAGTCGTCTCTGGGAGTGATTCGTTCAGTCGCGCATGCGCAACATCCTGTTAGTTTCTGTACTGGAATTAGTTCACCTGTTTCGAGTCTTCGGGTTTTTCGAGTCGTTCGTTCATCTTATGGGGCTGAAAAAAAGATTCGTTCATTTTGACGAACGAGACTCAAAGGTCCGAGTCGCTAAAATGATCCGAACTTCCCATCACTACGGTTCATTCATAAATCCGTCAGATCACTTTGGAAATATAACTGGAAGACCGAAGACAACAACGCGGAGCTAAAAACGGGGGTCAATAAATAAGGCCAATACTGTACAATATATTTTTAATGAAAGTCCTTTGGCAACACTAAACATAACCTACACAAATCAGTAAAGAGATTTGTTGAGATACGAAATTAATATGTAGCTTGTATATCTGGGATGATTGTTCTTATTCTCAGACCTTGTTTAACAGGATGACTGCTCTAGGAAAGAAGCTTATGAGATGCTGAAGTTGGTTTTAAAAGCTCTGAAATACATTCCAGTGTTTTTTTTTAAAGAAAAAAAAAAAAAAAAAAAAAAAAAAACAGTGGTTGTTCAAGGTTTGCAAACTTGTTCTGGCACTATGTTCATCTCGCCAGACAACATGTGGCAGATTTCCCATAAAAGAGACAAGGGAAGTGCCAATTCTGACTGTGGTGGATTGGAAGAGATGGACTCTTTCATGCTTTTTATTTATTTATTTATTTATTTTCAGAACTAGACCAAGCTCTTACTGGTTTGCAAGTTCGCTCACTCGTGGCTTTCATTTTCCATTGTGGTAATGTGTTATGTGCTGTGGTACTGGGATCGGTTATGGTGGTCCCAAGGAACTTGAGTGACTCAATCACACCCGCAGCTGTTACACCTGCTTCCAAAAAGAGGTGGGTTCATTTCCAAGAAGTAGAAAGAGCAGCCCTGAGGCACTCCAGTGCTCACAGTTGTGGAGTTTGACAGGTTGTAGCGCAGGTGTTTATGATCCAGTGGCACAAAGATGGTGTTATATTCACTTCTGTCAGAGCCAAAGTTCACAAACAGCATTCTGATTTATGTGCCAAGGTATAACAAAGACCCATGTTCACTGCGCCTCCCAGAGGCGAGTAGCAGGAGGTCAGTGAATAGGACTTGACGCCACAAGTCCAGGTTTGTTCTCCATATAGTGGACTTCGATGGGAGTCAGTGGGTTGAAGTTCCAAATTGCAGTTTCAATACAGCTTTAAAGGGCTCTACACAATCCCAAATGAGAAATAATCATACTGAATACTGAAACGATCAGTTATTTTCTAAAAAATTAAAATTTATAACCACAAATGCTCGTCTTGCACTAGCACTGTGATGCATTATAAAACATTATAATACGTTATGACGTTGGAAAGATCAAGTGTGGTTAGTTCTTTATCTGTGTTCTCTGGTTCACACGTCACACGTGACTTTTCCAACGTGACTACGTAATGCGTAAGGTCAAGCTAGTGCAAGACGAGCATTTGTGTTCAAAAAGTATATACATTTTTATTTTTCTTTAGAAAATGACTAGATAAGACCCTTATTCCTCGGCTGGGATAGTGCAGAGCCCTTTGAAGCCACTCTGAAACTGCAGTTTGGACCTTCAACCCGTTGGCCACCACTGAAGTCCACTATATCGAGAAAAATCCTGGAATATTTTTCTCATAAACCTAAATTTCTTTTCGACTGAAGAAAGACTGAACATATTGGATGACACGGCAGTAAATTGTTAGGAAATTTCTATTCTGAAAGTGAACTTATCCTTTAAGACGTAAATGAGATACTATCTTAATTACAAATGCACTAATTTGAACATTTTAAGAATAGAAATCTGAACATTATTGACATATTAGAGTTAAAGGTTTTAACGCAAGGAATTTCATGTATTTTTTTACCACTCCATTAAATCAGAAAATACTGTAAACAGCCAGGGTGGGGGGGGACTGCTGTGTTTTTGTAGTAAAATGAGGCAAATTAGGCAAATCATATATGAACAAACACTTCTGTGAAACATTCAGAAATACCTCAAATATTGCAATTCATTTGGCTTACATTCAAGGTACACATTTTTCTCAAAATAAAATCTCACCATTTTGTTACCTTATCAGGCCTTGCAGCTTGCCTCATGTTTTGTTTTTTGAAAAGTATGTGGACGTTGTTCTTTTTGATAAGAGTTGATAAGAGTATACAAGATAGTAGATCTATTTCATGTGTGATTGCCATGGGGTAGATCGTGCAGAATTGTTAATATATTGTAAGTGCTTAAGCAGCACTGTGAAGGTTGTGGTGTTCCAGTGATCCTCTTATATCCTTTGATTGCCAGGAGCGTAATACAGGACAAACATACTAATGTACGGGTGAGACACTTTAATTTAGTATTCTTGGCAGTTATAAAAGAAAACTGAGTGATGTGGCAGCATATTGCCTTGAACAATAAATTGCTAAGGGCATTAATTAATTAAGGCAGATTTTAAACAGATTTTGAGTAACATTTTCCTCACCTGACTAATCTGATTATCTGATCATTTTTGTTTTCTACCAGCACAGACAGAAATGTTTCCATAGGGAAAAATAATCATAGTGGTGTGAAATTACATCCAGTAGTAGGCTATAATAAAATATATAATAAAAGCCTGTATATAATTATACAAAAAAATATTTTTATTCTTAAATCAATTTATCCTCAAGGCTGATTGAAAATAAAAGTTGTGAAGCAATCAATGAGCATTTTCACACCAATGAGAAGTCCTATGAAAACAAACACTGAAGAAAGTCAAGGACAGGAAAGTTACATATGGCGAGTGTTTTCATGGGTTAGCAGGGGTGCGACTGATAGGGGAAAAGGCTGAGATGTTTAAGAGCTGGGTCAGAGTGATGGAAGTTAGCCAGTACAAGTTCCTCTATTTCCACTGGGGTGAGAGAAGCTCTTTTAGTTAAGCGTTATTTTAAAGGCTTTTGGTTGTTTTTATTCTAGGTGCTTGGTTGGAAACTCTTTGGGGAGAGAGTGTGATGAATGATCTGTCTGCTTGTTAATCAAGGTTTCCAAATATTTTCCATGGACTTCTACAACATTCTCTATGGACTCTTTCTGTCATCCACTTAATCTTTTTATTTATTGGTGTGTGTGTGTGTGTGTGTGTTTTAAAAAGCCTGCTCTCTAATCACAAATGGGTTTATCTTAACTCATCTGGCACACAGAATTTAAAAACTACTGTTCAGGTTTGTTTGCATAATGTGATCGGAATCAGAAACCACATCGTGTTGTATGTTTATATGGTCTGTATGTTCATCTCTGCCATGATTTCTATTTGCCTTTTGAAAAGGCCACAATATTGGCCAGCGTTCTGATACTTAAAAGAAGGTTAAGAGCTGTCAACAGATAATTGATGTTGTTGAAGTGGCACACTGCTGAGGTTATACAACCACACAACCAATGTTATTGTGTTCCACTGTTCACCATTAAGTAGACATTAAAAAAACAACAACAAAAAAAACAGTACACTTATAAAGGTGTGCGTTATGCACAGACACTAATGCTAGACTGACCCTAATGACACTGTTCTAAAAGCATATGAAACCATTACATTTTTGTAGTCTAGTGTTTTTCATCAGAATCAGGAAATTTTAATTCTGTTGAAATTAGATGGGTTATTGCAAGAAACATGCTTAGGCAAATGAAGCGTAGCTGTGTTGTGCTTTATTCAAATATTTTTCATTTAGCTTCAGAAGCTGCATGAAATTGCATGGGAAATTAGTGCAAATTTGAAGAAACTTCAATTTTTTTAAAGAAATCAGAAGCGAGACTGATATCATCAGGTTTGCTTATTTATTATAGAACATTAGAAAATGTATTACAAAATGCAAATCATGTTCAGCAATAAAAAGCCAAACTATGTTAAAAATATTGCACAGATAGTAATAGTTTCATTCACCAATTGTGCATGCATATTTATCATGATTTTATCAACAACATTGCTCGATTGATGAATTTTTGCCATATACATAAAAAAAGTTTAACTTATTTTAAAAAGTGCACACTTTACAACGGGCCTATTTGCTGGTCAAACTCAGTTGAAACCAATGTGGTATTGTAGAAACAAATGTGGTATTATGACAGACAATGTGGTGGTGTGAAAGTTCAATATGAGTCTAAGCTATCAACACTGGATAAGTCCAGAGAACTGGGACATTTTTCAAAATCCCACACACTCAAAAATTCACCTACTCGTTCACTTTATAGGTAGAAGCAGTATCAAAGTATAGCGTACTTCGTGTGTCCCAGGCGGGCTTGTACTATCATGTCCGGCTGACTTTGACTTTAGCGGTTTTGATCTTCTCTGTCCAACAGTGACCGAAGGAACACATCAAAGCTATTTGGATCATTGAGGAGTAAGCACCTAGGCTCACACATTATTTCTAAGGGAGGACTCAATCCAAGATAGAAAAGAGGAAAAAGAAAAAAGAACAAGTGATGTAAAGAAAGGACCGAGACTACTATGGAGCTGAGCCTAAATGCTACGAATGTAATGAAAGAGATAATAAAAAGGGACACATTAAGGAAAAGACAGAGAGGTTGTGCAATTAGTACTCATAAAACCAAATGTACTAATGTGGTTAAAAAGCCATTAATAATCCAAGCATTAATCCATGAAGAATATTGTGCAAGCAATGTAGAGCAAAGAGTGTAACCTCAAAAATTACAATAAACATTAAACATGCGAAATTCAAATATGGCAACTACCTGGAGAATCTCAAGAAAGCAATAGTGTACTATAAGGTTCAGTTGTTAACATTAGTTACTCCTTTGGTCATCATGAACTAACAACAAACAGTACTTTTACAGCATTTAATATTCCAGGTTAAAGTTAATTTCTACAGATGCAGTAAATTTAGATTTCAGTAATATATAAATTAACATGCATTAATGTATATTGATTAACTGACAATGAACAATAGTATATTTATAAATTATAATCATACTAATTTTGCTATATGATTTTATGTAAATGTTTTGTAAGACTGGACTCTATTTATTTCTAATTCCTAATGCATATGCATTTCGATTGTTAATAGTGTAAATGTTAAAGAGATGAAATGAAAATTCTGTTATTAATTACACATCCTCATGTCGTTTCAAACTGTAAGACCTTCAGTCATCTTCAGAACACAAATTAAGATATTTTTGATGAAACCTGAGAGCTTTCTGACCCTGCAGCCGTAACATTCAAATGGCCCAGAAAGGTAAGGACATTGTTAAAATAGTCCATTTGACATCAGTGGTTCAACCGTAATGTTATGAAACTATGAGAATGCTTTCTGTACGCAAAGAAAACAAAAATAACAACTTTATTTAACAAATTTTTCTCTTTTGTGTCAGTCTCTGCCATGCGTTCACAAGAGTACCACGACGCATGTGTGTGTCTTCCTCTGACTGAAAACAAGGTGCAGCGCATCGGGGTTCAGCAGCACCACACGGATATGTCGAGGTACTCTCATGAACACCTGGCGGAAGCTGATATGGATAATGGCCGTTAAAAGGCACTTGAATAGAATACACTTGGAAAATAGAATACAGATTTCCAAATTTGGTATGTTTTTAATCAAACAATTTTCTAAAAGCACATTGTCAACAGTTGACTCGATTAGTATTTGATTCTGAAATCCCTGTAAAATGTCCAAATATTCAGAAGATTCAAGAAATTACGCTGACACCCCCATGAATCTCTTACTGCAAGGGCTTTATGCAGAGCCACAGACATTATTACCATGCTATGGCTGAGTGCTGTCTCTTATGCCACACTCAGATGAGCTGGACCCTCTCAATGCTGGAATCAGTCCTAAGGGGAAACTTGTAAGAGTTATTCTATTTGAACATTCAGTCGATCCAGCTGTCCTCTATGGCCTTGAACTCTCTTGATCCTTGCCTCCCCACCACAACCATAAAAAAACAAACTCAAAGTCATTAGATTAGGTTTGAAACTGTCTGTTGAAGGTTTAAAACTGTGATCTGAAATAAATTCATCATATTCCATTAATACTGAAAGTTCAATTCTGGTCAGTCTCAACGCTGCATGAACACATAAAACCCAAAGGTGGATGATGCAGGAAAATATATGAACAGAAAAGCTCCACAATTGCTTGGTTTTGATTGTGAGTGACACCTCAAGACGACATTCACCTTGAAACTACTGTCATGTTTTTTGAAAATGTGTGTGTTATTCAACCAACATTTAAAGTAGAGCTGAATAGGCTGTTATTAGCACATCAGTTTATGCTTGGAATTAAGAAGTGGATAATGGACTTTTTTCCTTCAGTTTATTGTACTGAGGCTGTCACTTCACATTTATTTCCATATTGGCATTATCAAAGAGACAGGATGAGAGCTTCTCCTATTGTATCGTTTGTCTAATCCATTCTCTTCATCTTTTGTTTTTGTCCTCTACATCTCTCTGCGAAACATCTGACTCTGCTGTTGTATATGTGTCTCAAGGAGGATCAGGATGTTGCCATGGAGACCCCTTATATGATGTTTTACCTCGTATTTAACAGACCGAAGACTGAAAGGTTTGACACTGTTAGAATCTGAATGCACCAAAATATGCATAGACAAAAACATCTTTCAGTTAGATTTGCGTATGAAATAACCACAGAACATCAGGGGAATTACATTTTTAATAATTTAATGAAGCCCTTCCTCATTTTGATATTTAAAGTCTATTGCTTTGAGTATAAATTTGAATAACAAAAACATTAAATTTATTAAAACTAGACTGCCTTTGACAATTAAAACCATTAAACTTTATTTTTTGACAACGCTTGCATACCGGAAAACAGAGATTGTATAGCCTCTTGATGAATGTAAGTAGACTGATCTGCCAAAAAAAGTTAGTAGTTTGTGTGGTTCTGTAGCGCCCTCCTCTGTCAAAGATGCACATTACGAGTAAAATACATTTTATTCTTTGCTCAACATGAAAGTCATAGATTTTGTCCACCTTATTTTTCCCGTAAGAGCGGTCGCGTCCATTTGTAAATTTAATGTGCAAGGCTTCCGGTCTCATTTGCTATTTTTTTATAGGCTACAAAACAGCTCGTTTTTCTGGTTGATATTTCAAACTGGTGTCTTACCATATTATTTTAAGGTATTATCTTAATCATGAACACAATGGTTTGTAGTGCAAACAGTTTTACCGTTTACTGCACTTCGTTATTCTTTCACAGAGGCTTATGAACCGGAAGTCTCACACATTACTAGAAAACAGCTTACTTCTGCGTTCAAAAATAAGGTGGATATTTTTTTTGTCATTTTCTAATGCATTAATAAATGAATGACTAAATATGTAACTATTAGCTTTTGCAGAATCCATTTGAACTAACCAAACAAATGTTGGCTATATTTAAAAATACACTACAAAATGACATGATGTTGTATATTTATTGAACTGTTGGAGAACTTCTTTAAAAAGAAGTAACAAGCTTCTCATAACTGTGGTTTTACCACAGTTACACTGGTTTTACCTGTGGTGAAACCACTGCTATTCACAGTCTTCGGTGGCTCTCAAAATGATGCTGTTTTGTGATGCAAAGGAGTATCTTTATATTTAGTTTATTTAGTTGGAAGCCAGAATCTGATCCACCCAGGCACGGAGCTCAGTGACACGGGCATACACACCAGGAATGCTGGTATCACAACGGCTGCTTCCCCAGGACACGATACCCACCAGAGTCCAGACATCAGCCTTCTGACACACCAGAGGACCACCAGAATCACCCTAAACAGTCAGAAGGACAAAAGAGTTAGCAGAGAACGTTAGAGAGGAAGAGAAGAAGTGAGGATGAGACAATAATCTTACCATGCAAGAAGAGGCACCAGCAGCACCTGCACAAATCATTGTATCATGGATGTTGCTTCCCCAGTGGTTCATACATTCCTGGTTGGACAACAGAGGCAAAGCAACCTGCTGCAGCTCATTAGGGGTAAACAGAGCTACAGAGAGAGAGAGAGAGTAAGAGAGCAATTATAAAACATGTTGGAATTGGAAATATATTACAAACATGTTCACAACCATCAAGTTTGGGGTCAGTAAATGTTTTTTCTCTTTAAAGTAATTACTATTTTTAGTCAGCAAGGACATATTAAACTAATCAAATGTGACCATAAAGACATTTATAACATTACAAAATATTTATATTTCAAATAAATACTGTTCTTTTGAACTGTTTATGAAGCCTGAAAAATAGGAACACGGTAAAAATATGAAGCACCACTGTTTTCAGCATTGATAATAAGCACCAAATCAGCATATTAAAATGATTTCTGAAGGATCATGTGACACTGAAGACCGGAGTAATGATGCTGAAAATTCAGCTATGCATCAGAGGTTGCGCTGGGTGTCCCGAGTTCGAATCCCCACTCAAGGACCTTTCTCGATCCTGCCCCCTATCTCTCTCCCACTTCACTTCCTGTCAGTTCTGATCTGTCCTATCCTAATAAAGGTGCAAAAAAGCCAAAAAATCTAAAACAGAAAACAGTAATGTTTCACAATATTACTGTTTTACTGTATCGAATAAATGCAGATTCGGTGAGAAGAAAAGATTTCAAAAACATTTAAAGAATATTATGTACCCCAGAGTTTTGAACAGCTGTGTATATAATTAGACCTCAATATTGTTGTGCTTTTTAGAAATATGACTTGATTTTAAAATTTTTAAGATTTCTTTTGAGTTACGTATTATAGACTGTGATTATATGTTAGTCAGATAACCAACCATTGTATTTGGTCACTCCCCAGCCAGAAGTCACACAGATCATGCCAGAGGCAAACTGGTCTGAAGTCTCAGCAAGACAGACAGGAGACACATGGGAGTTCAGTGAGACTGGTTCAGTCAGCTTGATCAAGGCAATGTCATGCTCTATGGTGTTAGGGTTCCACTGAGGGTGAGTGAACACCTGAAATAGAGATTCACTCATAAGCATTGTGTCAAACATACAGAAAAAGTCGTCAGTAACAATGAAGAGAAATACAAAGTAAAGTTTTAGTACACACTCTGATACAAAACTGCCACTGGGGAGACACCCTGAGGTACGAAAGTTAAAACGTATATCTTTGTAGCTTATTCACCTCTAAAAGACACATAACAGTGCCTTAAAGGTACATATTAGTACTTTAAAAGTATGTATTAGTACCAAAAGTGACCTTTTATTTCTATAGTATTCTAAATAATCATGTTGTATCTAGTATTCAAAATAATTTGCACATTCTTTAGATGACTTGTAGGAGTGAAAAAAGGACCATGAAGCTTATTTGAAATGCTCTAAGTGTCCAGCTCTCTGTATTGTTGAGAAACAGGTTTGAAGAGCCTCACTTGTGATACTCTCATTGTCTGCGTGTCCTCCTGGGTGTTGAGGCTTCCCTTGTTATGCTCTCCCAAGATTATACGATGACTAGTTCTGCAGGTAAGCCACAGGGGTTAATAAATTAATGTCTGTTGTGGGATTCCTGCATATTTCACACAATAATTCAACTGTCTTACCTCACATCACAGTGAGCAGCAGTCACAACCCAGTACTCACTGATCAGAGAGCCACCACAGAAGTGGAAGCCAGTGAAGTCCTGTCATGTAAACAACAAAATAAAAAAAATAAGCTGTAAAGTCCTTTTCAGGCTGGAATCCGAAAATGTATATTTGAGAATTGCTAACTCTAATACTGTACCTGCAGAGAGGCCTGCCAGGGCCAGGAGTGAGGAACTGCCTCCTCACCATTCACAATGCGAGCATAGCCGCTGACAACTGGAGGAATGGCAGGAACGCCGCAGCCTGAAGAAAAGAGGTGCAAAGGAATTAAATAAAAAAAATACATTTTAAAGTAGAGACCAATTGTTCAGGGTCAAATGTTTTGTAGATGCAGACAGTATATATTTTAACATAAAGTGGTGATCTTTTCAGCAGCTGGGACTGACCCTTGAAAAACACAGGGAACCCCCAAAAAAAACCCTCTTCCTCACCGTAGGCTGCACTAAAGAAGGCAACGCAGGACAGCAACCACAGGAAAGACATTGCGCAGAGAACACAGAATTATTGATGGCAGAAAGACCTTTTTAACACCAAACCATGGTTTCACTCTTTCCAAGGAGGGCAGGACAAGCTGACGTTATGGTCAAAAATTAACCCTGAGAGTCTGCATCAGCTGGTCTTCACCTGTGCAGAATCCCATGATTTTACACCACTGTATGTGAACGCTGTCATGCTTAACATACAAAGTACATTACATTCTTTATAAACTGGGCAGTACTTCATGCATGTGCTGTTGAACACTTTTGTTTGATGATTATTAAATCTTTTATTTAAAGTTTCTATATTATTATTTTATTTGTTGCTCTGTTTTTTTTTTATTAGAAAACAAA
The DNA here is from genome assembly GCF_022985175.1 of Labeo rohita. NCBI lineage: Eukaryota > Metazoa > Chordata > Actinopteri > Cypriniformes > Cyprinidae > Labeo > Labeo rohita. The sequence continues at coordinate 28,322,607 of NC_066875.1, read as the reverse complement.
CAATGTTAAATAATAAATGACTGGGTATATTAGACAAGTAATTTTTATCTGGAATGTTTACATTTAATTGGACTCTTTTTAAATGCTAAATAATCAATATTTTAAGAGATAGCTGACTAAAAAATGAAAATGTTGTCATCATTTAGCATTATGTTGGTTTACCTTTATTATAACCTTAAAATATATTTAATTTTTTAAATTTTTTATTTTATTTATTTATTTATTTATTTTTTGGACATCAGTGGTCTGTCTTTGTACAATGTTTACTTAAATTCAGTATTTATTTATGTATATATTTATTTGTTTAAAGGTCACATGCAAAACATGCGTTATTGTTAATAAGCAAATGCTAATGCATCTTTACATAAACAGTTTCCTTTTCCTATGAAATGTCCGTCACATTTTTAACTTTGGTGAAATCATGGATATCAAGCATGCAATGCTGTATGCAACAGGTTGAGATAAGAGGTGTGTGCAGGTGACACGTTTACATAGTACATGCATGTACTGCATGGGCCATTGAAAAAAACATGTTCTAAAAACAAAATTTGAAAGTTTTGAATGCAGGCAAGTTCAGTTTTTTCCCATAAAAGCATCCTGACATTTTTAATAATCATGAAGCATAACTATACTGTTGTTTCATTTTTTTCGTTTTTTATTTTTAATTTTATCCGTCATTGATATTGTTATATGCACACATATTTACAAAATATGAATGTTCAAAGATGTCAATAGCATCTTAAACACACATCACTGATTGCTTTGCAATAAAAATCCCATACATGAACGCTACACTATGTAACACAGCTAAAAAGAAATAAAAAAAAGGTAAATTGATAACTAACATTTTAGTGTTCAACACTGCTAACACCAGTTAACAGTTATTTAGTTATTTAGTGTTCTAAATGTTTAATTATTATTATTTAATTATCTTATATATATATTATCTTACATTATTATCTTATATATATACACAACTTTAATGAATATATATATATATATATATATATTTTATTTATTAAAGTTGCATCTTGTTTTACTTGCTTCTTAACCTGGGAAGATTAAAGATATTACAGAAGGGGATAAAAGGGTAAAAGGGGGTTTCAGGCATCATCTTATACATACGTATAAGGTCAAAGTAAACGTGTCAGCAAATTTGAAGAATGACTCATGTACGTTGCAAAATATGTAAACGTATAGGAAGGTCAGGTATATAAACCCCAAGAGTTGGTGAGACAGCCTAACTCAAAAATGGCTTTCATCTGGATTCTGTCGTGCCTTGCTTTCTTTGGAACAGCCTATGGTATGTTGTCTTTTTCCCCTCTGTAAAACTGATTAAAATTTTGAATGAAAGAAAATTTCAACAAATATTTTTATTTCTTCTTAAGGCTGTGGCGTTCCTGCCATCCCCCCTGTTATCACTGGATACTCCAGGATTGTGAATGGTGAGGAGGCTGTGCCCCATTCCTGGCCCTGGCAGGTGTCTCTGCAGGTACATTAACAAATGATATATGGATAACATAAAGACATTTAATAAACATCTAAGTTAAATTACAAATCCTCTCATCTCATTTAAGGACTCCACTGGCTTCCACTTCTGCGGTGGATCCCTGATCAGTGAGTGGTGGGTTGTGACTGCTGCTCACTGCAATGTCAGGTAAGACAGTATTAAAGAATACATTTTAATTAACATGATTTCCTTTTTTTCCTTTGAACAATTATGATTTCAGAATAATCATGTCGGTGTAATTCTGAAAGTAAAAAAATAAAATCTTTCTATTAGGACCACACATCGTGTCATCCTGGGTGAGCATGATCGTTCCTCCAACGCTGAGCCCATTCAGACCATGACTATTGGCAAGGTGTGTACACTTTTAACATATTGTGTATCATACCTAAACCAATGAGAAAGTGTTAATGCTGCCATTAAATATGAGAACCACTGCAGAGAATGCTGATGTGTCTGTATCCTAGGTTTTCAAGCATCCTAACTTCAACATGTTCACCATCAACAATGACATCCTCCTGATCAAGCTGGCCACTCCTGCTCAGCTCAGCGTTCATGTGTCTCCTGTGTGCCTCGCCGAAACCACCGACGACTTCCCTGGAGGCATGAAGTGTGTGACCTCTGGATGGGGCCTGACCAAGTACAATGGTAGATTTCAGAATTTGCATCTCATTTATGGCGTATAACATTTTATCTTTTATTACTGTTTTGACAAGTTAAAAAAAAATCAATCTTTCTTTCAATCTGTGTTTTTAGCTCCTGATACCCCTGCCCTGCTCCAGCAGGCCGCTCTGCCTCTGCTGACCAATGATGACTGCAAGCGTTATTGGGGAACCAAGATCACCGATCTGATGATCTGTGCTGGAGCCTCTGGTGCTTCTTCTTGCATGGTAAATTTCTATGATTTTGCAGTTTAGCTTTGTCACGTTCTTGAAGATTGTAAAAATCTGATTTACTTTTGTGTGTTTCCAGGGTGATTCTGGTGGTCCTTTGGTCTGTCAGAAGGATGGTGTTTGGACTCTAGTTGGTATCGTGTCCTGGGGAAGCAGCGTTTGTTCAACCAGTTCACCTGGCGTGTACGCCCGCGTCACCAAACTCCGTGCCTGGGTTGACCAGACCATTGCTGCAAACTAAAGCACAATGTTTATTCTGTGGTTCTTGGTCACAATGTTTATCAATAAAGGTTTTTTTTTGAGAAAATAAAAACTCCCTGCTTGTTCTTGTGTAGTAAAAAGGTATTTAACTTAAGTCAGAGTAATTTAGAGTGGATAATGAGCATTCAGTATCTTATTGCATCATTTTAATAATTACAAATCAATCAGAAAATTATTTTTTAAAATAATAATGAAATTCAAAAAAAAAAAAATAATGGTGATATAAAGCAGGCTATTATAGTTAGCATGTCTTGAGCACTTTGGGAACATGAATGACAATGAATTGCGAAAAAATAGAAAAATAATACATATAATTTAATTAATGCACACTCACATGTAAGGGTATAAAAGAGAAAGGCAAAATAAATAAATAACTGACGATATTAATTGATGTTATTTTTGCCTCCTGCCATTCATTTGTAATCTATAATGGAAAAATATATAAAAAGTTACTTTTTATTAATTATATTTATTCAGTGGAATGTCTGGATACTGGATTCTGATTGGCTGGCAGGTATGCAGTAAAACCGTTTAATGCACAGGTAGTTCTAAGTCAGTTTAATCACCGTTCTATATTAATTTTAATTGACACACGCACAGACGTAGACAGAGAGGTCGGAGATCGAACTACCTGTGCATACATAAACTTCTTGTCACGCTTTCCCGCGATTGCTATTAATAAAATAGCCTAGATACTAGATCGCTACATTATATTCCTCAGCAAAGAGGTGGTAAAACCGCTGTTTTTGAATAAATTCGTTGTTTGTAGAGAGACGGGCAGACGCACCGCATACAGGCAGGGCTCACACACACAACTGTCATCTCTCTCTTTCTCTCTTTCTCGGTCGATCGATAATTTACTGAAATAAATGCTATAATTCGTTAAATAAATCAAATAAATGTGATCTTACCACACTATTTCATCTCTGTGTCTGATCTGAAGCAGGCAGAATTCTAGAGCTGCGTGTCATAGCTGACAAAAATAACCTTTTTTACCCATTTGGTCAAATATTGCGTTGCAAAGACCAATACTAGTTTTAACTTGTCTATAACTTGGCAAATGACTATGGAATAAGCGGGATAATCAACGGCTTGCCGTTCATTAAAGGATTTTAAATGCACTTTGCAAAAACAAACGTTCTTAGCCTCCACATCTTGCATTTAAAATCCTTTAATGCACGGCAAACCATTGATTATCCCTTACATTATACATATATATATATATATATATATATATACATATATATATATACATATACATACATACACACACACACACAACTGTTAAAGCAATAGATCTTTAAACACTGAAAAAAGTGTATATATATATATATAATAATTAATGGTATTTACAGTCTCTCCACTCTCCATTTCAACTTTCAAATTTTCTAAGCAATATTAGCAATATTGAATGCTTCCTTAAAATTCCTAATGGCACTAATGCATTTCCATTCCATTCAAATCTCTATGATTTAAAATGAGCACTACATGAAGAAATATAAATTTGAATAAAAAAATATTCCACCAATTCCTCTCTGAATTAAATGTCATGAGATTAGCATGTACATACAGTACATACAGTTGCACTAATGTACATATAGGGAACAGGCTATGTGAAGAGATTTACAGGACCTGGGAATCGGTGCAGATGTGAACACGGAGGCCTTGAAACCGAGAAAACAGCTTTATCAGATGATATGAAAATACAGCTAATCTGGTCAGGGTTATTAAACATGATGACTTTTAAGAAATGTATGTTATTCAATAAAAATTAAAGTGAGCCAAATTTATTCAATAAGCTTATTTGATAGACAAAATATAAAAACTGGATGTATTTTGTGCAGTTTAACTAATAGAGGATATTAAACAAAATAACAAAACACAGTTTCCACATGAAATATGTCATAGCCATTTCCACCACACAAGTATTATCAACTATAATCATTTATATAAAATGGAGATTATGAGTATTCTGAGTACAGTTTCCTAAAAATATATATTTTGCAGTATTAGAACATTTTTCAATCACTGTGAATCTGAGAGAATTAGCAGCATTCAGTCTTTAATAGTAAATGTAATTCACAGATGAAAGATTTATAACTTTATAAAACAATCAGAAGGAAGAGGCATTATCTTTTGTACGGATGGAAAAAAACTCTCATTAACAAGGTGCACAATATCCCACAGTGGTGAAGATAAGACGTCCAGCGTAGGAATGAGCTGAATATATAAAGCCCTCAAAGGAGCAGACAACATTCAAGTGCAGCAATGGCCTTCTTGTGGTTTCTCTCCTGTCTCGCCTTCTTTGGGGCAGCCTATGGTGCGATTCTGTTCTTTCTTTTTTTAATATACTTATTAATAAGATACTATAAAACAGACTTTAAGCCTGGCTAACATTTTATTAAATAGCCCTTTGTATGCACGACTCTGTTAAACTGCTTTAATGTTATTTTTTTGGTCTGTCAGGCTGTGGCGTTCCTGCCATCCCCCTGTTATTACTGGATACTCCAGGATTGTGAATGGTGAGGAGGCAAGGCCTCACTCCTGGCCCTGGCAGGTGTCTCTGCAGGTAAAATCTGTGCCAATAACAATAGCTTTTAAACTAACTCAAAAGGTTTATTAATTTATTACACCATTTTAAATTGATTACAGGACTTCACTGGTTTCCACTACTGTGGTGGATCCCTGATCAATGAGTGGTGGGTTGTGACCGCTGCTCACTGTGATCCCAGGTGAGACAGTATTAAAGATTAAACTTGTAACTTCACAATGTTTAGCCTGTAATAATTAAGTTTGCATTGCATATCCTGTTACAAAAAGATTTTGGGTTATACAATTTTGATTATATTTTTTTTTTTACAGAACCTCTGACCGTGTCGTCCTGGGTGAGCATGATCGTTCATCTAATTCTGAGGCCATTCAGACCATTAATGTTGGAAGGGTATGTACTGTAGACCCTCAATATCTATTATACTGAGTTTTATTTCCTACACAATTTCTTTTGTTTTAGCAGTGCAGGAGCCTCCATGTAAATTTGTTATATCAACACATCATATGGAGACAATCAGTCATTCAGTTGACATCTTTGAAAATATTCAAAATTACTATTTAGTACTACCTCAATCAGTGTACCAAAAATCTACAGTTCATATGGCTGCCATAGACTCCTAACAATAACAACAGGGGCTGCAGCACCTTCGGTGCTTGACTCCTAATAATGACACCTTTGAACTCAGTAGCTGATCAGTATAGTATTAGACTGGAACCTTTTTGAACTATTCATTAAAAGAACCGTCTAATGAAAGTAATTCTTTCATTTCCTGCCATTTGTGAAATATGGTGTTTGTATTATTGCATCACATTCATGCTCACAACCTAAGTATAATATGACTTAGTTTAGCAAAGAACATTTAGCAGCAGATTCCCTGCTATTGAAAAGTGCTGCAGGACTAGTGTTACCAATTGGATCTGAGTGGAGACAGTCTAACAGAAAACCGAGGAGAGCGTCCTCGATTGCTACTTGAAAATCTGAAATGCTTACGTGTCTATGCTTTCCCCACAGGCCTTTAAGCACCCTAACTACAACAGCTTCACCATCAACAATGACATTCTCCTGATCAAACTGGCCAGTCCTGCTCAGCTCAACAGTCACGTGTCTCCTGTGTGCCTCGCCGAAACCACCGACGACTTCCCTGGAGGCCTGAAGTGTGTGACCTCTGGATGGGGCCTGACCAGGTACAACGGTGAGTTTCATGATTTTTATTTCATTTTAGCATTTTATCATTCATCGCATTCTTTTTTTTTTTGAGTTTAAATGTATATTTTAGCATTTGTTCATTTTGTAGTTTACAAATGTCAAACCTGGATTGCATCTGCTCTCTGTCCTGATTTATTTTCTGTTAAAAAGCTTTAAAAATCCTGCCAATATTCCCTTTCAGCTGCTGATACTCCTCCCCTGCTCCAGCAGGCCGCTCTGCCTCTGCTGACCAACGATCAGTGCAAGACTCACTGGGGAAGCAACATCACTGATATTATGATCTGTGCTGGAGCCTCTGGTGTCTCCTCTTGCATGGTAAGCTGTCCCCAGTTACTATATATGATTTGGGTATTATTTAAAATTTCTTCGTACATGTATAGATCAATGTTTTGATTACAAAATGTGTTTTCCAGGGTGATTCTGGTGGTCCTCTGGTCTGTGAGAAGAGCGGAGTCTGGACTCTGGTGGGTATTGTGTCCTGGGGAAGCAGCGTCTGCTCCACATCCACCCCTGCTGTGTACGCCCGCGTCACCAAGCTCCGTGCCTGGGTTGACCAGACCATTGCTGCTAACTAAAGCAGCCATGAATACTATCTTTATTTTCATTAATAAAGATGTATGACATGACCTTCAGTTCAAATGTCTTGGATTCATTATTATACAGGCTATATATTGAAAAATAATTGAATTGTAATGTAATTCGTATACCAGTATTCCTTAATAGTATTATTTTCCACATTTTAGAATATGATATTTTAGCTTCTTGTTCTTTAAACATCCTCTGGTTATTTCTGGTCCTATCACTATGATAAAATGGTGTTTTTGGTGATTTTTTGTAAATGAACTATGTTTTTCTTCTGGCTCTCATTGTATGTGTGCAGTTGTACACAGTTCACTTTTGATGTCAGGTGATATGATACCTTTTATAGCTCTTTTAGTTAATACTCTACACATCTGCAATAATCAGAGTTTATTGAATGCATATATACAAAATTTTTGAGACAATATTTGAGTAGATATAGACCTTAAAATTGCAATAAAATTACACCATAAAACTGCAGCAATACAAATTTGAAATGTTAGGAGCCAAAGTGCACTCTTTATGCTTGTGCTGCTTTATTATTAAACATTATTGACCATTATATTGTAACAAACTTGTCTGTAGATAGCGTGAGGCTGTATATTTACACTATCCACATATACATTCTGTAGTGACAAATAAATAATTTCAGAGTAGAATTTGGCACTATGCATATTCGTGCTTGCAAGTGTGATCCATGCTACGGCAGTAACAGAAGGCCTTAAAGAAACGGCAGTAACACGTATCGCATGGGTTGCAGCAGGGCAGGTGATGGCCCAGGCAGGACTGCTGATGAGGGATGCAGCGGCTGGGAGAACGTGTGCCTCTTCTCTGCAGCTGTATGACTTTACTCAGATCCTGCAGTTATGGCAGCAAAGCGAAACAAAAATACTTCACCATCACAGAGGAAAATTTCAAGCAGTGGTGCTTAAACTTTTAAGACCAAGTACCATGTCCAGGTAAATCAGAACATCCAAATCCAAGTTTGTGTATCACACTGGCACTGCTGACATATGTGGGAGTTTAATGCTTAAATGCAAAATCCAGCCTATTAAAATTGTAAATGGATCATATTAACATTGAAAAATAAAAATATGACAATTTAAATAAAACAAATATTTTTAAATAATTTTGGCACCGTCATTTTCGCAATCAGAGGACATATGACCTAAATACGCAGAAAGTCACTTGATATTAAATGCATATGCTAAATGGTAATTACTCACCTCATCATAGGATTCAAGGTCTGCTAGCAGTTTTTCTTCTGCTGAGTTTATTTCAAGGTGTTCCACTCCAGGTGGTAAGTCTATGATGTACAAAACACAAATGTACCAAACACAAAAAAAATACTAAAATAATTAATTTAATACATAATGCAACACAGGATTTACACAATGAATTACTGACCATTTTTACAAAAAAACAGTTGTGTACACCCACACCCATAATGAATATATCATAATATAAATGATATCCACTTATTCAGATAAAAAATTAGAAACTGATTGATTTTGAAATAAATAGAAACTGACTTGAAGTCATTTCACTGTATCAAATTATTAATTAGATATTTACATACATAACATTTTTAACAATTACAAGTTTGAACACTTTCAACAGAATTTTGGAAAATAACATCAAACCTTACCTGTGTCAGACAGAGCAAAGGAGCTTTCACTACGCCTCAGGTTTGGATGTGATGCCATCACCATGACATTCATCAAAGTCCAGCTGACAATAGCTACGTTCAGCATCATAATCACTCAAACTCAAAAACAAGATAAACTTCACACTTGTAGTGATCCGGTTGTATTCACTGAAAAAAGAGAGTGCAGTCAAGAAAACACAGACTGAAGTTTATCATTCCTTAAATGTTTGAAATCATGCTTATGTCTGTGAGCATGGCAGATGCGTATTTTGTATTTACACTGGTTTGTATTTGTCGCACAGTATGTATGTGAATCTGTGTATATTTGCGCATGCACATGTATAAGTAAAGTATGTCTTACTTACCTGCAGAGTTCCGCGTCCCAGGCTGAGGGTCTGCACTGGATTCTGGGATTTATAAGGCTCCATGAGGTGGGAGGTGATGGACACATGGTCCTGATCAGTGGATGGAGGTGTGGTCTCTTGTGCCTGGCACAACCACTTAACTCCCACACAAACCCTGACACACACACATCAACACAGGAAAAGATGAATAAACAGAATTTCCTGGAGGATGGTGTAACCTATTTCAGATTTTGACAACTTATGTTAAAAGTAGGAAATTATATGAAAAGTATGAAAAATGCATTGTTAGTATAGTTCAGTTGGTATGAAACATAGTGCTGCATTCTGAGCAAATACTCAGAATAACTATGGGTTGAATGAGGTTTAGTTTGGGTAGTTTTCGTTATGGCTTTTTTATATTGCAACAAGGCATACTTACGGTTTTACTATTCACAGAGTCAGATTTATTCATTATTTATATTTAGATATTTAGTACATAATCATTTATTTTTGTTCTACTTTAATTCCTCTATTTAGTATGGTTTGAATTAGAATGAACCGAATTGTTGAAAAAACATATTTGCTAAAGTAACCAGTTAAAGGCCTGAATACTTGCTTTTATTGCCCACTTCAGGCTAACTGCATTTAAAGGTCGTGCTCCACCATCCTATAGGCCTAGTTAATGCTCAGTACTGACCAGTAAACACTTCATTATGAAGCTAATACAGCTATAATCAGCTGATGACTCCAGCTTGCTGTTTTTGCGCTGATGACGCAACACAGCATCCATTTGTGAGGAAATAAATTGTTTATGAGTAAGAACTTCAGTACTTCTCTTTGTAAGGTCAGATTGGTCTGAATTGTTTATACGTGGCGACTAGAATATGTAATTAATGGAAACCTGTGTTATTTAGAGCATTTTTTTTGATAAAACAAACACTTCAAGTTAGCGTTACTAGTTTAAAAGACTAAGACTTAGACACAGCTGTATGGTGAATCGTCTTTCTACAATAAATGAACAAATAAATAAATAAATCTTGTGTATATGTACTGCTCAACTAGCTGTCACCAGCCAATTTCTCATCAACAAATATTTGGTGCTATTTTAAACTATGGCATGCTTTTAGCTGACTAGTATTGAATTAAGATGATTTAATCTCATATCCTGCTCTCTGGAACATAACGGCATATTTGAAGAAATAATGGACTGAGCGTTTCCGCTGAAAGACACTTTATCAGCATTTAATTTTGCAGCAAAAAGAATTTATCAGACAGCAGTGATGAGTGCACAGAAATCTATTCATTCTTCATGTGAAAATGTACATTCATTTATAATCTTCTGGTGAACAGCATCATCTGGTCAGGCTTCTCCATTTATCTTATAGTTTGGTTACATCAAGTACAATATTGAAGGTGCCTCTGCTTCAGAACCTGGTTAGAGTGCACTACCCACAGCTTTTCAAAAGCCTGTGGACTATAATTAATAACAAAAAACAGGTGGTTTGTAAGGATGGTGCATATTGGAGATATAATGAATGTAATTCAGAAAAAAAGCCGAAGGACAACAGAAACATTTCACAATAAACCATTAATTTAAACAAACAATAAATGTGGAAACTTCAGTTTTATGTCCTGCTCAGCCCAGACAAAGCTCAGGGGCTGATTCTTCTGTTCGGGCGATTGTGTACTGCTGGTCTGAGATCAGCGTTTAAGGTTCGACGGTCAGATGCTTGGTCACATGAGTTTGTGTGTTTGCGCGAGTGTGTGTATATCCGGGTATCAGCAACTTCCCTCATTCAGCTATGGAAAGTCCGACTCGTTCTGCGAATCGGTTCTTTCGAACAGTTAATTTTAAAGATTCTATCTTCAAAACGATTCTCTGTTCTTTCACGTCATCACGACTCTAGTCTAAAACGTTCCACTAATGGTTATTTCTGTTTAGCTTATTGCTATTTTTCCAAATTAAGGGTAATCAATAATTGTTTATCATTATGCATTTTTTGTATTGTAGTGTCTCAATTATGATTCAGCTCAGAATTATGTCATTATGAAATGAAAATACGTATTTTAAAAAACTAATAACTACACGAATTTATAACGAGGTGCTTTCTATATGCACTGATTAAATTGTCATACAAACAGTATTCCTTTTTATACCTATTCTGGCTCACTGGATCGTTCAGACCAGTTTTGTAAACTTGTTCAAATAATGCACTGAAAAGATCCGACTCGAAAGAACGATTCTTCACGGATCGGACAGCACTATCACTCCAGACGGCATTAGGGCTACATCTATCTCTCTCTTAAACTAGTACACCGGTAGTCCTATTTTCTCACAATGCCTTTCTCTGAATTATATTTTAATGTGGATAATGGATATCTGGAGGGGCTGGTGAGAGGTTTTAAGGCTGGTATTTTATCTCAGGCGGATTATTTGAATCTCGTTCAGTGTGAAACTCTGGAAGGTGAGTCGAATGTGTGTTGGCTGCTAGCTGATGTACTAGCTGTCCGTTTTCATTTGCGATATTTCCACATACCGTTGCTTGTCGTTGTTGACATTTATCGTCGTTTAAAGATGCAAAACTAAGTTTTATCAACGCTGTGGTGACTCGCTGATAAATCGTCATATAACGTTAACTATAGCACAGCTAATGTCAGTTAGCTTGTTTCTTTAGCCAGCTTTCAGATTCCCTACAGCAGGTGAAGATCAGTTTTTACGTCCCTATATAGTCCTCGTTTTTCTCAGACTACATATTAAGTAAACAATCTTTCAAGTCTTTCATTATATGGTGTTCATTATATGGTGTTATTACTCAATACTAGCATTTAAATGTGCATGCTAACTGTGATGCTAGCAACAACACATTCAGTGTATCGACTGTTTTTTATCCGTTTATTTAGGCGTTCATTTTATATGACGGTGCGCAGATGTTTAGAGAACGGTTTTAATAATGCACAGTTTATGGGACAGTGTCATTTTTATAAGGCCTTCGTTTAAACATGACTACCAGGGCATCCCCGGTTGTGTCTCGGCGTCTTTTTAAAAATGTTAAGTCTAGTAATATATTCGGAGCCTTTTATAGCAACGACTGAGATTAAATAGTATATGTTCCGTTTTTTATATAGTGTAAGATGCAGGTGTCATTTAAAGGAACGATAGTTGATGGTGCTGGTCATGTGATGTATCATGACGTCAGTTCTGTAGGCTGGGCAGATTCTCCTTCAACCTGCGCTCATGACACAGTATGGAGAATTTATAACTCTGTAACATTTTCATCTGTCTGCAAGTTATCTGACATTATTTAAAGCTTATCTTTGCTATATAAGTAGAGAAAAATAATTATACCCAAAGTTTTATTGGATAGATTTTCCCTTTGTGGTTAAAATAAAGCAATTAATACGTGATATAGTTTAAATAGCTCCCTAAATTAGACTCTCCCTAATTTTGTATTTTTTATTTTTTTTATGTATTTACTGGAATTTTTATTTTATCCTAATATTTTTTTGTCTTTACAATGAAATTAGTCCTTTCAAACTAACCCAAATTATTTAAATTAATGCAACGTTTTTAGAAATTTTAATAAATTAAAGCTAATTTTGTCTCTCCCTTTAAGAATCAATGGAAAGTGACTCACTTGGAATTTTTGTCTGTGTTTTAAGGAACTGGAAATTGTGTAAAACAGTTCTGAGATGAATATAGTAATCACTGCCAGAACACAACCCTTTAGCACTGAAGAATGAGGTTTTGGATTTACAGACAAAATCTATTATTATTATTTTTTTTTAATCGATTAAAGGTTTTTCTTGTTTTTGCTTCCTCAGACTTGAAGCTTCACTTGCAGAGCACTGACTATGGAAGCTTCCTGGCCAATGAAGCCTCTCCCCTCACTGTCTCCGTCATTGATGACAAGCTTAAAGAGAAGATGGTGGTTGAGTTCCGCCATATGAGGAACCAGTCTTATGAGCCTCTGGCCAGCTTCATGGATTTCATCACGTGAGTGCAGTCAAAGATCGAAGAATATAAGCAAACCACATTTCAAATTCATGTCACATATAATTCTGAGCTCCTGTAATTTGCAAATGTATTGTGTTTAGCCAAGAATATTTTTGTTTGCTTTCGCTGCTATTTTTTTGGCTTAAAGGAGTACACTCCAGAACAAAAATGAGATGAGATAATTTACTCACCGCCTTTTTACCCAAGATGTTCATGTCTTTCTTCAGTTGTAAAGAAATTGTGTTTTTTAAAGGCAAACATTTCAGGATTTTTCTCCATATAGCGGATTCAGTGGTGCCCACGAGTTTGAACTTCCAAAATGCAGTTTCAGGGCTCTAAACGATCCCAGCAAAGGACAAAGGGTCTTATCTAGCAAACGATCGGTTAGTTTCCAAAAAAAAGTGTCCAATTCATATATTTTTTTTTAACCTCAAACGCTCGTCTTGTCTAGCTCTGCGTTAACTCCGTGGATTCCAGTTCATGACAGTTATGGTATGTCGAAAAACTCCCATCTCATTTTCTCCTCCAACTTCAAAATCATCCTACATCGCGGTTTACCTTTTTTTGTAAAGGCTGTTTGACCTTCCTTGCGCGTTCATTTTGTAAACACTGGGTCGGTACTTCTTCAGCAATGTAGGATGATTTTAAAGATGGAGAAGAAAATGAGATGAGAGTTTTTTTTGACCTACCCCAACTGTATTGACCCAGAATGCACAGAGTTAGATAAGACAAGCATTTGAGGTTAAAAAGTATAATTTTATAATTTTTTTTTTTTTTTTGGAAAATAACCTATCATTTTGCTAGTTCAAACCCTTCAAACCCTCAGCTGGGATTGTTTAGAGCCCTTTGAAACTGGATTTAAACTGCATTTTGGAAGTTCAAACTCGTGGGCACCATTGACGTCCACTATATGGAAAAAAATCCTGAAATGTTTTCCTCAAAAAACACGATTTCTTTATGACTGAAGAAAGAAAGACATGAAAATCTTGGATGACAAGGGGGTGAGTACATTATCTGTACATTTTTGTTCTGGAAGTGAACTGCTCCTTTAATCACTTTGTTTTAAAATGCTTCACAGATAAGGACCCATTATTAAGCTCTTTTCCGTCTTACTGCTTTTTCAGATACAGCTATATGATTGACAACGTCATCCTGTTGATCACTGGAACTCTGCATCAGCGGGCCATTTCAGAGCTGGTGCCCAAGTGCCATCCGCTTGGCAGCTTTGAACAGATGGAGGCTGTTAACATTGCCCAAACTCCAGCAGAGCTCTATAATGCCATCCTGGTGGATACACCACTTGGTAAGACAGTCTGAAATGGAAAATTCACACATAATTTACATTCACTTCATGTTTGGTAGCCAACGGAAGACAGTAAATTGTAAATCTTGTCAGTATTTTTTTAAGCATTCAGAAATTTTGTGAAACAACTCAAAAACATGTTTTATATAATAAAAAACTGTTTTTTTCCCCCCCTACATCACACTTAATGGCTCTTTCTGTTTGTTTCAGCTGCTTTCTTTCAGGACTGCATCTCTGAGCAGGATTTGGATGAGATGAACATTGAAATAATTCGCAACACTCTTTACAAGGTCAGCCTTGTGATGGAAGAAACTAAGATTTAAATCTTAAAAAATGAAAATTGTCATTAATTACTCATGTTGTTTCAAACCAGTAAAACCTTTGTTCAACTTCAGAACACATTAATCTCTTTTTGATGAATTTTTTATTGAACAGTTTCTTCTCTTCCATGTCACTCTTTGAAGTGCATTCATAAGAGTACCACTATGCATATGTGTTTTGTGCTGCTGACGTAGACCTGGCATTCACAAGCAGTTTACAGATGACTTGCAGTTTTTTGCTCAGCCTTATTTGAACCAGAATATATAGACAATGAACTAAGAGAGTTTGACGTTCTACTTCAGGAACGCCAGCTCCTGCGTCAGCAGCACCACACGTATGCGTCATGGTATTCTTGTGAATGTGATGGAGACTGACCTCAAAGAGAAGAAATTGTTAAAGTCATTTTTTTTTTTATTTGGACACAAAAAGTATTCTTGTAGCATCATAACATTACAGTGGAACCACTGATATCACATGGACTATTTTATCAATATCCTTACTACCTTTCTGGGTCTTCAACGTGGTAGTTGTGTTGCTGTCTATGCTGTCTATCAGAAAGCTCTCAGATTTCATCAAAAATATCTTAATTTGTGTTCTGAAGATGAACAAAGGTCTTAAGCCATTGGAAAGACATGAGGGTGAGTAATTAATGACAGAATTAATTTTAAATTTTTGGTGAATTAATATTTAAAACATTCATTAGGAGTTTTCATATAATATGACAAGTATCCATAAGCACAGAACCCTGCTGGTTTGTCTGTGTGTGGGTAGCATGTGTGGGTAGTGTGATTTAACAAAACATCATCACATACAGTTTTTTATTTATTCATCACATACAGTTATTAACAGAATATAAGTTGCAGCGAAATGTAAACCTGGTGAGCTTATTTAATTTGCATTCAATATAAATAGTGCTAAATATGAAAAATGCTAATATAAGATGAACATAATTATGAAAAGTAATAATAGTAACAACAAAATAGCAATAAGGTAAGTAGACTGCATGTTTCCAGTATTATAATGTCAGTATTACATTAGTTATTATATACACAATTCTTTATTTATAAAGGCCTTTAACTAAGAAATCATGAGCTGTGGTTGATCTCTCCTCTCTGTGTCTCCAGGCTTATCTAGAAGCTTTCTACAAGTTCTGCACCTCACTAGGTGGCACAACTGCAGATACCATGTGCCCAATTCTGGAGGTGAGTAAATGGCTATGAAATCAAGTGCAGGGACCTTGATTTTGAAATAGGATAATTGACGTATTTCAGTGTTAAGAACTAAAGCAATGATTTGTTTGTGTTACAGTTTGAGGCAGACAGAAGAGCTTTCATCATTACCATTAACTCCTTCGGTACGGAGCTCTCCAAAGAAGACAGAGCTAAACTCTTCCCTCACTGTGGCAAGCTCTACCCAGAGGGTCTTGCGCAGCTAGCACGCGCAGATGATTATGAGCAGGTTAAAGCTGTGGCTGAATACTACCCTGTAAGTATCTGTGTACACTAACATTTCATCAAGACTAGGGCTGCGACGGTGGCAGATTTTTTCCACTGCGGTGGTAATGGACCAACTACCGTCGGTGGTGCAGTGTTAATATATAATTTTGAAACATAACAAACGTGCATGTTTATTTCAGCCTACAGAACACTAAAGTAAATATCAAAGAAATTATACATTTAAATAAGAAAGTAGCCAAAATAAGAACGGTAAATATTAAAAAAAATACAATTATTATTATTATTTTTTCTTATAATAGGAACGTGGTTATATTTCTTTTCGTTTCTTTACGAAGTTAATTCAGAAATGTTTTTGGAACATTTTTGTTTGTTAAATTAAAATTTTTGCCCTAACGAAATTAAGATTGTAACGTAACAACCAAGCATCCAGAGGCAGGCAGTGAGTTGATCGCAGCCTATGTTTGGTCAATTTTGCCTTCTCAAATCATCATGACTTGCCTAAAATAAAATCTTCAAGCATATCACAGTGTTATTTTAAACGTTTAAATGCATGCTATTATGCACATACAATCGTTTGTTGGAGAGGGGAAGCTAAATGCGCTTTGCAGGACATGAAGGCGCCAGTGCAATCACTTGCAAAGAAAAATTTAAATGCGCCATAATCTTTACTCATAAAGGTAAGCGTAATACATCATCTGGAACTGTAAAGAGTGTAATATTATTTGCATGCACTCACAATATTAACAAAATGTTGTGCTTTTGTAAAAATAAAGAAAACAAACAAGATGCGCTTTCTAATGTCTCAGTGTTGAACAGGAGCGCTGCACAAACATGAAACGAAACTCAGCGAATACTTGCCTTACAGATAAATATATCTATAGAAAGATTTAAATTATTACTATACCACTTTAAAATTCAAATCGAAAACAAAACCTCTTTCATTATAAAATCCATAGAGATGCATTTTTCTCTAAAGGCGCGTCCAATGAGCAGATGGCGAGTCGAGATCGTCATCTTAGTGACACTGGCTCAGAAAACACTAGTTTATTAATAATTCATTCAAGTATGTCCTTATTTCCCTCTGACACATTCATAGTAATTACTTTTTCTGAGTTTTGCAAGCTTTAACCTATTGTGTGCGTATGAATGTGGATCTCTTCCAGCAGCTGCGAAGGCACAAAACACAGCCACGGCAGAATAATTGTTGTAGAAACACTGTATTATATGCTTGTTATAGATTGTGTGACGTCACGTGCAGTACCGCCGGTGGCAACTGACCACTGCGGTGGCGCAGTTGTCATTGGCGACCGTCACAGCCCTAATCAAGACTGCATGATTAAATTATGACAGAAATTGCATTTTTGGGTGAACTGTTTGTTTTGATGTTTTGGTGTAAAGTTCACATTAGGGCTGGCCGATAAATCGGTAACGATAATTATTACGCAGTATGAATTTCCTCAATAAACAATAACGAGTTCGATTAATGTTCGATATAATGTTTATGCAGCAAAGACCGAACAAAAGAGCGCTAGTCAAAGCACGCCACTCGGACCGTATTTCCCTTGGGATCAAAGTTCAAACGGCGGCACGCCACGAACTTACTACAAAGAACTTACTAGAGCAGATGAGTTCACTCGCTGATGAGTCTCGGTCACTAAACTGCACCAGAAACACAGTGCAGAATGATATAGTCAGAAGGCTTTTTAATCTATAAATTGTCATCATTTACCATAGATTTACTGTAGCAGCACTAGCAGCACTAACCGCACAGTGGTATTGTGTCAGAAATGTGTGTATATTTGTGTCGAATTTTATTATATTATTAATGTAGACGTATTAAATGTATTGAAGAAGGAGTAACGCAATATATTTACAGTATTTTATGTAAGCTATAGCGTTTATGCATTTATACTAGATGTATTCAGACTACTGTTTTTCACACAAATACCTAGGAACCATATTACATTTTTACCATGGTATTGAAGTGTTGTATTATGGTTTTAACTGCTATTATCATGATCTATGGATGATACTATGGAAGAGCAATGGTTAAATAAAAAAACGAACAAACTTACATAATTCAATAATTCAATAATAATAAAACAATTCAATTTCACCATATAAAAATGAGGTTGCTACAGTTTTTGCAGATATACTGATTTTGATAATAAACAAATCTACATCTGCATCCTAACTAAAGCTACTGTCAAATGTGTTTTACTAAGAGACAAAAAGTGTGAAGAATTCAAAAGAAATTCAAAGAAAATCCCCTGATCATTTTTTGGCCTTATTGCCCAACCTTAGTTCACATAGCATCTTTCTGTTGTTTTTGGCCGCCAAAATGATTGGATGATTAACATTGAGTTGATGTTGCATCAGGAATACAAGCTTCTCTTTGAGGGAGCTGGCAGCAACCCAGGAGACAAAACCCTTGAGGATCGTTTTTTTGAACATGAGGTGAGCAAAAGTTTTCACCCTTTGAAAAGAGAGAGAATGTCACTGCATTGAAAATCAGAATCCAAGGATGTTTTTGATGTTAGCAAATGGTTTGAAAGATCAATAAAATGTGGGTTATGTGTTTGCAGGTGAAACTTAATAAGCTGGCCTTCCTGAATCAGTTTCATTTCAGCGTGTTCTATGCCTACGTCAAGTTGAAGGAGCAAGAGTGCCGAAACATTGTGTGGATTGCCGAGTGTATTGCCCAAAGGCATCGGGCTAAGATTGACAACTACATCCCCATATTCTAATGGTACATCTTGAATAATGATCCACATGGCATGCATTACCTGTGCTCTTTTATGTTAAGGTTTAAAAAAAAAATGATGATTCTGTCTCCTCCCTGTTTCTTGCACTACGCCACTCTTACCTTACATTGTGATTGTCTTTATTAGAGTAAAGGATCATTTGTTTTTGTTTGACAGACAAAACAATGCAGTTGCATTACCTTTGGATTTTTTTTTAAAGAGTAGTTTTAGAAAAGTAATAAATGTTTTTTTTTTTTTTTTTTTCTTCATGATGTCATGACTGTGAAACCATGTCACCAGGCAAACAGTCACAGCCCACTGCAAGTGAAGGATGCAGGGAGTTTCAGGAAAACAGGAGAGTTTGTTTAAGTGAAATGCAAATTCGAGACATCTTATTGTGTTAAACTCTTCCTGTGGTAGGCTAAGAAAACATACATTCCATTATCATTATTTATACATTGCATACTTTTTCAATTAATGTACATATTCAGATGATAAACTCTCTGAACTCATGATCTCCCAGTATCCACATCTGAGGAGTGTTAGAGAATCATTTACAAGAATGAACTTTTGAAACACGAACAGAATTAATTTCTGTGTAAATCAAATTGTGTAATTGTTGTATTTGTTTGAACTGCGTGCTTACATAAGAACGGATTTATGATTGATTTACTGAGTCATTGTTTTGCTTGTGTTTCTTGAGTAAGAATCAATGGGATTATCCTTATAAAAAAGAGAGAATTGCTGGGAATTAACACTGAAAAGTGTTCTTTTGTGTGTATAGATTCTTCACCATGTCTGTTTGTTAAAATGAGAGTTGTGAGCTTCCCGTTTGTAAATTCGTGCTAATATTTGTGCTGGCATAATTTATGGAGTAGATCATATTTTATGATTGACAGCTGAGTCAGTGAGGTCATATGGATCTAATATTAAAAAAAAGACCTTGCTCTCGGCTAAATCTGTTGTAACCATGTTGTCTGTGTTTTAAGTGATCTAAATTAAATCAATATAAATATATACACTATATATAAAGTAATTCTGTGTTTGTATTTTTTCTGTCTTTCAGAAAAACAGCCACTATTGCAGGTTGTAGAGCTACAGTAGTATTAATAGTACTATAATTGCATTATCCACCACCAGATGGTGCAAAGAGCCCAATCATCTTTTATCAGTGTTTGCAGTTTGACATTTTGGCTTGAGTTTGAGCTTCAGAATTTAAATTTACTGCAGACACACATTCAGCTGAACAAAAAGGATTTACCGTACTGTCCGACGCAGGCTTAAGATATCTATTATAATCGAAATTAGTCGCTTTGTGCTATTGTATTGAGACGTTAAAGCTTTTGATGTTTAGTTGACAGCAAGATTAGAGTCTGCCAAAACCCACGATAGGCCTCTGGGGCTAATGATGCCGTGTTTCCAATTAACTCTGTGTTACTCCCTGTGTTCTGCCAAAAGCTAATCTATACCTAAACAAGTGGAAGTCGTGCCAGACACTTACTGACAAAGATTTGTCAGTCTTTTGTAAATACCTGACTTGGTTTGAACATGTAGTTGAATGGCTGGTTATCTCTGTTTTAGAACATTGGATAAGAAATGGTCTTAGGGCTGTTCTAAACACCCACGCAGCACATGGAGTTTTGTATTTCTGTTTGGATGAACATCACTTATGTCTTTTTGAGAGGAGGGGGGGGTGGCTTTGGATCACTCCCTGATGACCCCATGCTAGTTCTTTCTACGTGCTAAAACATTAAGATTCAGGCCTCATTAAAAACGCTTAATTACTGCAAACAATCGCAGCCTTTTAGTTCCGCAGTGCTCTGGACCTGCAGATCAGAAGACAGAAAATGGTTTGGACTCTGGTGACCTTTCTGAATGCAAATTATCTTAGCAGCCATCTCGCTGCAGCCAAAAGAAGAGCACAATGAGGTTAAACTGAGTTCGTCCTCTTGCTGTCACACAGGTCATGCTAGTACTCCTGGAAAAAACATAAATCTTTTAGAGTTCCCAGCCATTGTGTTTAACTGAGTGCAGTTTTTGACCAATGTTGATCTTGAATTATTATTGTTAACTTCATCTTATTACTACAGTGCGACATATGGTATTCCTTCTCTTCATTTTCACCAAGACCAATCAAAAAGCATTTAGTGTAGCTAAATCTGATGCAGTTCAATTTATTGAATTTATACAAATGACCCCGTTCATGAGTTTGTCCTGAACAGTTAAACTGCCTGCTGTTCTTCAGAAATCTTTTAGGTCCCAAAAATTCTTTGGTTTTTCAGCATTTTTGTGTATTTGAACCCTTTCCAACAATGACTGTATGATTTTGAGATCCGTCTTTTCACACTGAGGACATATTCAACTATTACAGAAGGTTCAAACACTCAGATGCTTCAGAAGGAAAAACGATGCATTAAGAGCTGGTGGTGAAAACTTACGTAACAGAATGAAAATGTGTACATTTTTCTTATTTTGCCTAAATATCACTTTTTTTTTTTTATTTTATTTAGTACTGCTCTTCAGAAGCTACAGAGGATACTTACATGTTTCCCAGAGGACAAAAAAAGTTACATTTACAGTGATCTTCAACTTCTAAAAGTTTTCTCCCCCTTGATGCTCTTAATGCATTGTTTCCTTCTGGAGCATCAGTGAGCATTTCAACCTTCTGTAATAGTTGCATATGAATCCCTCAGTTGTGAAAAGATGAATCTCAAAATCATACAGTCACTGGGACTCATTAACAACTATAACTATAAAAAAAAAAAAAAACTATATATATATATATATATATATATATATATATATATATATATATAAAAAAACAGCTGTGGATCATTCAGGTAATAACACCGTATTAAGAGTCAAGTGTATGGAAACTTTTGAACAGGTCATTTTTATAAACTCCACTATTATTTTCCCTTGTGGACTATATGTAAACATCTTTTGTGTGAAATATCTTATTCAGGTCAGCTAAATAAAAAAATATTTTGGTAAAATGATTAATATTTTGCAGATTCTGCAAGGTGTATGTAAACTTTTGACAGCTGTATAATGGAAGCCTCAGACTTTGGCAAAATGAGTAACTGAAAGTAACTACTTTTCTGGTTACTTCTGTAAATGCATGTGTGAACATTTCTGTTGCATTGCCAACCAAGTATTTGCATTCTAAGCACACCGTTTAACATTAATCAGCCTTGTATCATTCCAAACCTGTATAACTTTCTTTCTTCTGGAGAAGCCAAAAAAGCGCCAAAACTGTTTGGCTGCCAACGTTCTTCATAATATCTTCTGTTGTGTTCCACAGAAGAAAGTCATACAGATTTCGAATGACATGAGGGTAAATAAACAATGACAGAACTTTCATTTTAGGGTGAACTATCCCTATCCCTTTAGGTTCATGCGATCTTAAAAATATAGTAAACAGTGTAGTAACGAGTCTAAGACCTGCGTCTTATGCCTTCCGTCACTGAGCCTTTAAGAGCATGTTCACTCTTCTCTAATTGGATTCTGAATCCCTGCAATTGAGCAGGGTGATGCCCTCTCCACCCTCTCCTGACACATCCCCATAATTAGTGGTGAGAGGCCGATGTTAAGATGACTCAGAGAGATGCCTTTGGTTATTTTTGCTGATACTAGGAAATGTCATTTTAGTATTTCCGTGGTAGTCGCCATGTGTTACCAATGCCCAGAAGGACAAGCATTTGGTAAGCTCTAATTAGATACAGAAATAAAGATGATATTTTAAGAATATGGGAGGCAACTGTGATACAGGACACTTTCGAATGCACACTGTCACCTGCTATAACTGGCAAACCGCTCACACTGGAGATGCAGGTTCAAATACTGTAAACTCATTTTTTAACGTTTATCTTTGTGGACCTTTTGGAGAAGGGAATATGGGTGCAGAAATGCATGTAATGTTACAAGTATGTAGCCCGTTTGTTCGTTTGCACTAGCAGGAAATGGCCCTCCGGTTGCACAAGCCGCAATGAGATTTGACTGGCATCATTACAACTGCACTGGGCAGCTTCATCTCCATGGGCTTTTTCTCTGACAAGAAGATCTCTGTTGCAAAAATGAGCCTGCTAATGATGTTTTTGTGGGCTCTTGTCAAGTAGTGAATGAGAGAAGTCGTCGAGGACTGATGTATGCAGACTTGTACCCGGTGACCTCCACTTACAAACAGAGTGAAACAAAAGTGACGTATGGGCATCCAAAAGCAATAAAACGCTGCAATCTTTGTGTCCAAACGGGTGGGAACTGCTTTACAGTCACTGCACATGAATTGACATCACAGTCCCATGCTTATGCAAAGCTGCGAAAGCTTGCATCAGATAACGGGCGGCATTCTTCGAAAGTGAACACGAAGAATAGCATCATTTAGATCTGTTTTAACTACCCCAGAAATGTAAATTAAGGTTGTGACCTCATTTCCAGTAAGCCACTGGGAGAATGTATGTATAGTGACAACTGGGCTACGGTTTCCAATCCGCTATTTATTTGTACGGATGAAATTAATGGTATTGAGGCCCCGTTGCCCCAGATTATTCTATCAAAGACTGCTATTTTGGATGGGCATGTGTGTTCTGTGGTGTCCTAAGCCCCTCTGTGCCCCTCAACTCGGCTTGGCAAATGCCCCGGTGGCCCGGCCTCATGTTCAAGTGGCAAGCGCTGTGAGTAAATACGCTATACATTGTCTACAATGTGATTGTGTCCCACAGTCCAGAAAGAAAACAAACAAACAGAGGGAACACAATGGCCTTTGAAGCGAACCAGAATACGGTGATATGTTTGATAGCATTTTTATTGAGACGTTAACTCATTCCAGAAGCACTACAGATGGTCTTGTGAATAAAATATCTTGGAAGAGGTGCCTCATTTTCGAGGAAAGAAACATTTCAGGTCGTTTTTACACTTTTTGTTTTATATATTTAGACTTTCAAAATCTACTTTTTAGAGAAAACTTGGCATTAATTGTAAAATCATATTTTGTCTTTCTCATGCTTCATCTTTCTTTAATTAAAGTCTGTGTAAACCAATACATGTGGTTTGAGTTTGTCACACAGAAAAATGTGTTAGTACGCACCCAGCCAAATAAGAATTATAAAAAAACACTAAGTAAATAAAGTAAGTTATGAAAATCTTGAAAAATAAGCAGTATTCTCTGCTCTCAAACGCTGGCGGCGTGTCTGCTATTGGCGCTGAAAACACGACCACTTGCGGGAAAGCTGCCGTCTCTCTCAACTGTCAAATACCGCTACAACCTGAATGGATGCTCCCTCTAGCAGCTTAATAGACTACTTGTACTGAGCCTCGTGACGCACTTCCGTTTCAAAATGTTATGGCTCAGTTATTTCAGGTTATGTACATTTTCAGTGTGCTGTAATCATCTAGTTGACCTAAAAGCCTAATAAAATGAGAGTTCGCGGCATGATTTCAAATCGGACATGTCAGAGACAGGAGAAGACATATTCTGATGATTACTGTTAAAGGGGTCATCGGATGCTAAGTTCACTTTTTCATGTTGTTTGAACATTAATGTGTGTTGGCAGTGTATGTACAAATCTACCCTATAATGATAAAAATCCATGCAGTGTTTTTTTATTGATCTGTAAAAATAATATCCCCTTTTTCAAATCAAGTTGTTTTGTTTGTTTGTGAATGGAATGCGCCTCCCGATCTACATATATCCGTCTATGTTCGCGCAAATCATTCATGATCCAGCTTCACTTACAGCAGAAGTGAGTATAAGTGTTTTTTTTATGAATCTTTACGATCGCCTTTCCTTATAACGTGGTAGTTAGGAAGTTTAGCGGCTAAACGCGGCTAAAGTAAACGATCGTCTTTCCACAGAGAGAAGAGAGGGGTGGGGTGAACAGAGCTCATTTGTATTTAAAGGAACAACCCCTTAGAATGGGTTGATTTTTGCAGAGCTGATTTTGGCAAGGTAAAGAGGGTGTTGTTTTACAAAACCATTGAGAATTTGTAATCAAAGTATATTAGAGACTTTTCATTAAGACCCTAAAGAATCATATCAACTTGTGGAAAATGGGCATCTGATGACCCCTTTAACAGAATTTTCTAAACTCAATGGAACGTTAAATATTAATCCAACATAAATCGATCTGAGGAAGCGGTGGCTGGTAATCATACGTGATTGTTTCACCACAGGGTGTCAATGCTCTATACTGGCCTAATCGCAATGCTGCACTTTGTGAGATCTGATAAATAAGATCATAATGAACCTTTATTTATCTGTATTAAGTATGTTAGTCAGTATTCTGTCTCAATTCTGTGCCATCATTTCACTGTACATAGCCTAATGCCAAAATATGAATATTCAAAGTAGTCGCAAGGTCAATGTGATACTGTTAAAAATTATTTAAATGTTTAACATTGTTAAATAAGGCAGTTACCACACATTCATTCAGCCATTTTAAACAGTGAAATAAGCAGTAAGGGCACGGAATAAGAGCACCAACGCACACAAGAAAATTAGCCATGACAAGATGCACATGATAATCGCATCTGATTTTTTGCACAGCCCTACTACAAACCATTATAAAATAGTGCATAAGTATACAATTTGCAAATCTGTGAAAATCTGTTTAACGGTCTACCTCCACAATTCAGTACTACACAGATGACAGTCTTTGTAACTTTGTGTTTAGAAACAATTCTCTAAATTGCCTTTAAACGGACTTTAAAGTAACCAAAAACAGTTGAGAGGAGATACTTAGGAACAGACGTAAGAGGCTGTTCCTTGAAGTCCTTTATATTTTGGATCTACTTCTTTAGCATAGTGAGTCTGGCCAGCACAAACGTTACCATTTTCTATTACTCCAAGTATGTTTAGTGTTAGGAACTTAGTGTGTTGATGTTGGCAAGCGTCCTGTGCTGGATTTTAACATCTGCAGCACTGAGACAGTGTGCAGCACTCCTCGTTCCCGAGGGGAATCGGCATATGACACCGCGGCCTTAAAACCTGTGGCACACCTGCAAATGTTTTTGAAATACTAATCGTCTAAGCAGACTGAAATTTGTTGCGAGCAGCCCAGTCACTCACTTTTTGTAATATTAATAATAATATCAGTTCTGCGTACAAGCGCTGTCGACAATATTGAGTGTTACCATGGAGAATCCTGCGGATAGTCCATGTATGGTTAATGAGACCAGCTGTGAGGTAACACCGGACGGGCCTCCACTGTTTATTTATGTTGGTGGTGTGTTATTGTTCCCTTTTTGAGTGGCACAATGTCCTGCATTGTGTCCTAAAAACCTGACCACCACCCGAGAGTTGACTTGTGTAAGTTTCTTTTCCCTTTTTGGAGTAATTTTCCTTTTCGGATTTGGCTGAACTCTTGCCTCAGGACGCCACTAGCGTTATTAATCTCCACTCTTTCTCAGAATTTTCGTTGCTATTCTTTCTTCTGTGCCAAATTTCTCAACCCTTGGACATTGGGTCCTCTGTCTTGTTTAATTTAGACCTTTTTGCTATGTTAACTAAGAGTGGCAGTATAGAGAGCATTAAATAATGGCATAGTTGATGCAGACTTGAACTTGTATTGCCTACTTGAGCACCACATCTCAACACTGTCACTACAAATGGTTTTGTAACCAAGATTGGAAGTAGCGTTTGATAGAAGAACACGTGATTAACACTTCACATTAACGTTTCAGGATTTTTCTTTAATAAATGTTGCTAATTTTTAATGTTTTCATTAGAAATTGCTACTGCTGAAAATACACTTCAACACAGTATTTAATTTCCTTCTTTGGAAGAAAAAAAAAAATCAGCGTGATTCCCCTATAACACAGTTGTTCCCTTTTTGAGTTTTGTGTCTTAAATAACATCCCCACCCTGACCTTCACCTAGAGGTTTAGTTGTGTGTGAAACATCTTAAGTTTCTTTTCCCCTTTTTTTTTTTTTTTTTTTTTTTAAAAAGTCATTTTCCCTTTCGGAACTGGCTGAACTTTTGCCTCAGGACACCACCAGCAATATTAATCTAGACTCTTTCTCAGAATATTCTGATGGGGAACAGGATTTGGCAAAGATGCAAACTTGTTGCAGACTTGAACTTGCATCACCAATGTGAGCACCAAATCTCATCGTGTAAAAGCATATGCAGTAACTGCTAGGCTATGGCTCTGAGGCCATAAAGAAGATTTCCTGTCCTCCTGTGCCGATGTATTGCCTTTTGAAACAGGAAGTTGGACACATTGTCCCTAAAAGCCTTTAGTGTTACGGTCTTGTTAAATTGCACATGACAACTCGTACCGAGGATGAAAACAATGAAGATGCTTTCAAAATGAATGAATCCCAGCTACATTCATCACAATCAGTTAATAGTTGTGAAAGAAAAAGCTGATGAAAATATTGAGGTATGAAAGTTTGCACTGAAAAAATACACAGTGAACACAATGATTTATTTATTTTGTTTTTTGGAATGATGAATAATTTTCCGATAATCATACAAATTGCTGCAGCTGGGAGCAAGGCTGAGTGCACTTTTCTCTGTTTATTACACAAGTGACACTCATATTTACAGTGTTTACTTGCAGGGACCATTTGCATTGTTTAGGAACAAAGTTCCCATCAATTATGAACCAAGCACTGCTTTGTTAATCACAGGACCCAGTGTGATGTGGTCTGTAACAATATGTCCTATTTATTCCTTATTTTGTTTCAGCTATCAAAGAGAGGTCACACTGCTCTTTCTAAAAACAATAAATGCAGTTAATGAGATAAACCTGATTACCAATTAATCTTCCGGAATACTAAGTTTGCTCCAAAGGCTAAGCTTCTCAACTATAGGTGTTTTTTTGAGCAATTCCCCCGCTCTCTGAATGTCCCGATTCTAGGAAGTTTGAGCAGGCTTAGTTCTTTGTAGAACTTTTACCAGGAACTGAGCATTTCTGCTTTGGTCAAAAAACTTTGAAATTAATTGTATCGAAACATTTGTGGTCAATGGCCTAGCTCACAGGCGACACAGATTATGTCTACACAAAGTCTCAAAGACTGAGACTGAAGCTATTGTAGATCTGCTCACATTCGGCTGAATGCTCTGTTCAGTGTCCAAACTCTCTCAAGTAGAGACTGTGGTTCATAACATGGTCAGTTAGAATGGTTCTCATTCCACCCTTCCCTCTTCTGCGTGGTTTATTATTATCCCAGTAGATATCAAAATTATTCAATTTCATAACAGGCCATATGCATGTTACCTAACTGTTGCCTGTTTAACTTTTTGAGAATTGGGAAATTAGTAGTGTTTCAGGATAATGCTACATAAGGGCACATTCCAGCCAAATCGCTGAATTTTCAGCAGCCATTATTTCTGTCTTCAGTGTGACACGATCTTTAAGAAATCATTCAGATATGCTAATTTTGTGCTCAAGACACATTTCTTATGATTATCAGTCTTAATATTTATGAAAAGCATAGTTTTTCAGGACTCTTTGATGAATACAAAGTTCAAAGTAAGAGAAATAGAAATCTTTTGTGAATGCTTTTATTGCAGCTTGTAATAAATGTAATACACACTTGCTGAATAGTATTAGGTTTCTTAATGGGGTCATGACTGCCTTTATTATTAGTTTGTACTGTTCTCTGAGGTCCTGTTATAATGCTATCGAGATTTTTACATCAAAAACATAATTTAGAAGTAATAGGCTCCCTCGTTGGAACGCTCTGTTTGAATAGGTGTGATGGATTGTAAACTCAAAAGTAAACAGCCACTGCGTTGATTGGCTGGCAGTTGTGAATGTTTGACAGCCTACATACCTCATAGAAGGACACTGCTGTTATTTAGGCCAAAACTGCATAAATGCTCAATACATATCAAACAATCTGAAGAAACAGACAGAGCAATAGTGAGCACGTCATGAAAACAGTTACTCACACTTGTGTGGTGCGACATTACTGTGGGTCCAGTTTAGTAGACACAGCATTGTCTTTCAGTTTCAGTCTTTCTGAAAATCCTGCATAGAATTGTACCTTGTTTGTAAACGAATCCACGGTAAAATGAAGTGAACAAAAGACCAAGTTCTTACTGACGCGGACTGGAATGTCATTAAAAATAAAGTCCATCCACGCTTTCCTAATGTTGGGATCAGAAGGCAATGCACAGACCATTCTTTGTTTTTCCACAGCTTGGCACTGAACAGCATCTTGTTGTCTTTGGAGCCATCTTTATTGTTCGGCTTCTGCAAAGACCTACATTTGCCTTTCTCGTTATTCACAGTACATGTGCAAATCGGTGGGCGGGGCTAAACAGGCAGTGATGTACACGGACCAAAATTATAAACACAACACTTTTTTTTTGCCCCCATTTTTCATGAGCTAAACTCAAAGATCTAAGACTTTTTCTATGTACACAAGAGGCCTATTTCTCTCTTTTGTTCACAAATCTGTCTAAATCTGTGTTAGAGAGCAGAAAACCAGTCAGTATCTGGTGTGACCACCATTTGCCTCACGCAGTGCAACACATCTCCTTCGCATAGAGTTGATCAGGTTGTTGATTGTGTCCTGTGGAATGTTGGTCCACTTCTCTTCAATGGCTGTGCGAAGTTGCTGGATATTGGCAGGAACTGGAACACGCTGTCGTATACGCCGATCCAGAGAACCCAAACATGCTCAATGGGTGATATGTCCGGTGGGTATGCTGGCCATGCAAGAACTGGGATGTTTTCAGCTTCCAGGAATTGAGTACAGATCTTTGCAACATGGGGCCGTGCATTATCATGCTGCAACATGAGGTGATGGTCGTGGATGAATGGCACAACAATGGGCCTCAGGATCTCGTCACAGTATCTCTGTGTATTCAAAATGCCATCAATAAAATGCACCTGTGTTTGTTGTCCATAACATACGCCTGCCCATACCATAACTCAACCGCCACCATGGGCCACTTGATCCACAACGTTGACATCAGCAAACTGCTCACCCACACAACGCCATACACGCTGTCTGCCATCTGCCCTGTACGGTGAAAACCGGGATTCATCCGTGAAGAGAACACCTCTCCAAAGTGCCAGACGCCATCGGATGTGAGCATTTGCCTACTCAGGTCGGTCATGACAACGAACTGCAGTCAGGTCGTGACCCAGATGAGTATGACGAGCATGCAGATGAGCTTCCCTGAGATGGTTTCTGACAGTTTGTGCAGAAATTCTTTGGTTATGCAAACCGATTGTTGCAGGTTGTGAGGCCGTGAGATGTACTGCCAAATTCTCTGAAACACTTTTGGAGACGGCTTATGGTAGGCAAATTAACATTCAATTCATGGGCAACAGCTCTGGTGGACATTCCTGCAGTCAGCATGCCAATTGCATGCTCCCTCAAAGCTTGTGACATCTGTGGCATTGTGCTGTGTGATAAAACCACACATTTTAGAGTGGCCTTTTATTGTGGCCAGCCTAAGGCACACCTGTGCAATAATCATGCTGTCTAATCAGCATCTTAATATGCCACACTTGTGAGGTGGATGTGAAGTGCTGACTAACAGATTTAGACAGATTTGTGAACAATATTTGAGAGAAATAGGCCTTTTGTGTACATAGAAAAAGTCTTAGATCTTTGAGTTCAGCTCATGAAAAATGGGGGCAAAAACAAAAAATTTGCGTTTATAATTTTGGTCAGTGTAGAAGCAGGCATTGATCTTCTGCGGAGGCGGTGTTTATCCACACTATTACATCATGGAGTGCCACATTCCACAACCTGTCGTTTTGGCAGATTGGCTTCAATATAAGCTGTTTTTAGACTAACAAGAAACTTTTGAGTTATAGTAGAATGACCTCTTATATGTCAAAGTATCAAGGGAATTTTGGGAAATCAAGGGAATTTTGGTTTCTTAGTTCTTAACCCCTTTAAAAAGAAAAAAAGTTTTAATGTTCTAGTTCAAATTAGGATATTTAATTAAATATTTAACCATCTAAGTAGTATATTAAATTAAAATGTACATTTTGCAAAAATTACTACAGAAAAACTGTAGTGCACTGAAAAATCAATGATTCTTTTTAGCTCCGTCAAATCTGGCTTGTAAAACTGGTTTGATTACACAAACTGAAGATTGCAATTAGCATAGCTTCATCCAATTGCTAATTAACACAGCAGTAGTGGGTGGCTGGGTTTCAGTACAGCAATTAGAGAAGGTCATTCACAAAGATCTTTGACCAGCTAAAGGCAGCCATTGTTCATGTTCTCTGACAGGAAATGCAAAAACACACAGTTTGATTATTTAAAAAGTCAACTTTATTATACTCTAAGAATGATCAAGTGAACAATTTACATTTTTTCTTTTTTTTTTTTCTTTTCCATATTTGTATAAAATTCACAGTTTAAGTGA
Organism: Labeo rohita; assembly: GCF_022985175.1. Taxonomy (NCBI): domain Eukaryota; kingdom Metazoa; phylum Chordata; class Actinopteri; order Cypriniformes; family Cyprinidae; genus Labeo; species Labeo rohita. The sequence continues at coordinate 28,291,455 of NC_066875.1, read as the reverse complement.
TTTAAGAAAAAAATGGCATACACCAAAATATGTGACATCGAAAAAAATTAAAAACAAATATAACAAATGTAAAACTATGGAGTGAAATTCATTTAAAAAAGGACTTCTGACTTTCAGCCCATTGGTCACTTATCTAAAAAAAAACAACCAATAATATTTACTTGATGTTGCACTCTGACCACATTTGACCCTGGTTTGATCATAATAACATTATCATCAGCCTCTCAGTGCAATATGAAAAGAGAGCTTCAGATGTTCACCTGTTCATGATCATCCATGCCTTAGCGAAACTGAAATTTCACACCAAACTCAGTATCTCCATGGCGAACACCTAGAATTTATGCCTTCTGCGAATTACATAAACCTTATACTTGTTATCTGTTTGGATTTTGCCTCACCTGAGAATTTGTATTCACTATAAATATGGCCTGTGGGCATGACCTCTTTTTTTATTATTATCTTCATGAAGCTCAAGAGTGTCAACTGCCTTATAAGCACTGGGTTTACCATAGATAATTTGGTGCATTTCAGTGATCCCCTCAAAATATTACACAATATATACAACAAAAGAAGAAGACAAGAGAAAAGTAAAGTAAAACATACACATTGGAAACAAATCTCTATAAGTAGATCACATTAGTGGTGCTAAAGGATGTTTTCACACTCTTTACCAGAACTAATCAATAATCTTTGCGCAGCTGTTGTTGTTGTTGTTACTGTTATTCATGTTCTCCTTTATGCTGTTGTTATTGTCGTTGAGGCTCAGGTCTTGTTGTTTCCTAAGGGCACGAGGCAATACTTTCTTCTGTACAAAGAGTTTCTGGAGGAACCTGTCGCTGACGCTCAAAGGTAAGTAGCTGCAGATGAAGTACATAAGCGTTAAACCCGGCCCGGCGTAGTATCGCACCTGGGGTTGAGGAGAGAGCAGTGCATCCACAATGGTGTTGATGACAGGGCTCAGATCCTCATTGGCTGTTTTCGCATGACTCTGGAAGAGCTCCTTGGTCTCCAGCAGATATTCTTCCCCATATTCTTCTAGAAGGCTTGGGGGCAAGTTCTGGATCAGGTTCTTGTACTGTTTCTCCCAGTACTCCGTGTTACTGCTCTGTCCTGCAAGATGAGGAAATGACAGAAAGCATGATGCAACATGAACTGAGGAAGGTGGGGGACGTGCACAGATTGGAGACATAAACAGGGGTCTGGGGACAATTTATTCAGTTATTTATATTGTAATTCCAGACCTGCATTTGGCTGGACTATCTGTTCAGTCGGTGTGTAAAGAAAGGCTTGAATGTCAACTCAAAACCTCACGGATCCCTGAGGCTCAGATGTAAATAAACTTTTTTGTCTAAGAATATCTGATGGGCCCTTATACTAGGACATAGCAGTTCTGTCTTTATTTAATTCAGTTGTATAGCTTGTGATATCAGTAATAAAATAATAGTGTATGTTTAATAATGTAGTGTGTTTAGAAGGGGAAGAATTAAACGGTTCGCTTCTTGCCTGTACTTTAATTTGCATTACGTTATAAACCAAAGTCTATAAACCAGTTAAATGAACTAGATGTTAAAAAGGTCATCTGCAGTTTATATGCCAAATTGTCCATATAAAGAGCCTTACACTTCATCAGGTAATTTGCCAAAGCAGTGTGTGTTTTATGATGACGGGAAGTCAAAATTTGTCAAATTACAGTATAACCGCTGTGATGACTACAGAGAATGGCAGTATACAGATAAGTGAATCATAAAACTGGCATATACAATATATTCACGCTGTAAAAATGTTATTCACCTGTCTTAAAGGCAGAAGGTAGGATGGTAGAGAATTTGACTCCCCATGGCTCCTGCTCATGACGAAGTGTGTTGATAAAAAGATTCAGAGCAGCTTTCGAAGCCCCATACGAAGCCAAACAAGGGAAGGGATGCTCACCTGCAGAAAAAAAAAAAAAGTTAAATATCGTAATCACAATTTACAGCACTGCACATCCTTGAACATCTTAATGAGCTGACTGATATGATAAAGACAGTAAAACTTCTACAGTATGTAAGATGAGCTACCACTGCCATTCCAGAAGTATAACTGTGCTGTTTTTGAAGGAAGGAGTGTCATGCATTGTATGGGTAATAAAGACATAAAAAAAAGAAGGGCAATGAAAACCAAGCAGCTCTGTGGAGGTTAATTGCTGATTGTGACTGTTTATAAAACACGTGGTTTTGCCTCAAGACTTTGCGGAATAAAAATGCTTGTGTTCAAATCACTGGATGGATGTACGGGATGATTTACGACAACAAGCTTCCTGTAAGCCCTCTGAGAGAGTGACTGCTCATCTCTATTGTGACAGTAGCTTCTGCTGCTCATGACGGCTAAAACATTTTGCTTTCTTCTACAGTGAGACTGCACCGATGGAGACATCTTTATTTAAAAGGGCTGTGCGCCAGTGTTTACGGAGAACTCAACGGCGTCCTGCGCCAGGCTGTTACTCATAGTATCACACAGTTTTGGCACAATGGCAGTAAACAAATAGAGACAAAATCAGGGAAGCCAGGCAAAGCTAAATGTACACCGATTTCCCCTAATGACTAAATTCCATGCTGCGTTAGCTTGAGCAGAGAGCTGAAACTGTTAGCAGACACTGGAGTAGGACGGAAAACAGGTGGATTACAGTTTGGGCTCCGACTGGTGTTTGGTTAGGTGTGATGGAGCCACATGGAAGGCATGAAATAAACATCTGACTGACAGAGATCCATTTATAAGCACTGGCAGCTTTATGTGGATGGCAGAGAGAGAAGAGAAAGTGACTTCTAATTAGATTTAGCACTGAAACAAGAACCCGAAAGCACTCATAAAAGTGTCACTATGCGTGCAATTTAATTGACTCTTTCTTTTCTTTCTCTTTTATTAGCGGTGTAGTCTGAGGAGAGTGGCTTGGATAGATAATATCTGTGTAAGTGCACTAGCTGAATGGTTAGCGCTCACGTGTATGTGTACGCGTACAGTACCTGAAGGGCTGGAGATTGTCACAATCCGGCCTTTAGACTGTCTGAGAAGCGGTAGGAAGGTTCTGGTGACGGTGAGTGTTCCAAAGAAGTTGACCTCCATGCATCCTCTATAGTTGGACATGAGGGAGAGCTCAGCATCCCCGACATTCACACACCATCCAGCGTTATTAACAAGCCCCCACAAATCTAGAGGAAAGAAAACATGCAATACATTATAGGTTACTTTTAACAGACGCTCCTTTTAACAGGAACTGGGAGTAAGGAAATATTAAATGAACCACAGTTCAGAAACTTCAGGAACTTGTGACATCTAAGTGCATAAATGTGTTGGATGTATTTGTCTTCAAAACACAAAATACAGCCTTTGTCGCACATTTCCAACCCTGTCTAATGGATTGTCGAAGACCATCTGGAGAACAGAGAGTGGCTTAGTACAGAGGGATCGAGTGATCTGGGTTTTTTCTGCTGATACGGCACAGAATTGTTTGTGAAGACAGCATGTGATTTATGTCTCCCTGGTTACACTAGAACCCGAATTTGATACCTGGTTAAATAAGAAGGCAATATGTTTACACTGAAATGTGATTATCTTCACCCTTACCCTTAACATGTATTTGGTCAATAGATTGTGGAAATAGTAACACTTCAGAATAGGGAACGCATATTAACTATTAACTAAGAGTTTTCCCTAAACAAACTCCATATTTGTTGCTTATTAATAGTAAATTAGTTGTCAAGTTTAGGTGTAAAGTAGGATTATCTAAAATATGAACATGCAGAATAAGGCATTAATATGTGCTTTAATACTGATGAAAAGCTAATATGCTAGTTATATGCATGCTAATAAGCAACTAGTTAATAGTGAGAATTGGTCCTTAAAATAAAGCATTACCAGGGAAATAACCAGTGCCTCAACCAAGAAAGAAAGTGTGAGTTTGTTGAAAACTATACACACTTAAAAATAAAGTACATCCATGGACAAAAAGATTCTTTGTAGAGGAAGAACTTTCTTCTTCTTTACAGGAGATCTGTCTTTAAAGAGCTGTTCAGTGAAAGGTCATTTGGGGAACTTCAAAATGGTTCTTCTATAACTGTGAAAACGACCTTTTGGAAACTTTTTTTGAGAATGTATATGAAAAAAAAAAAAACATATTTATGAAATGTGACCCTGGACCACAAAACAAGTAGCACAAGTATATTTGTAGCAATAGCCATATGTATGGGTCAAAATTATCGATTTTTCTTTTATGTCAAAAATCTAAGAAAACAGATGCCAAAAAGGATGTTAAGTAAAGATCATATTCCATGAAAATATTTTGTAAATTTCCTAACCGTAAATATATCAAAACATATATTTTGATTAGCAATATGCATTGCTAAGAACTTCATTTGAACAGCTTAAAAAGCGATTTTCTCAATATTTTGATTTTTATGCACCCTCAGATTCCAGATTTTCAAATACACTCTAAAAATTGCTGGGTTAAAAACAACCTAACAACCAGCGATTGGGTTGTTTTGGGTTACTACCCTGAAGGTTGGGTTAAACATTTAACCCAACCGCTGGGTCAAAACAACCCAATCACTGGGTATGTCCATCCAGCGCTATAGGTTGTTTTTAACCCAGCAGTTTTTAGAGTGTAGCTGTATCTCAACCAAATACTGTAAACCACACATCAATGGAAAGCTTATTTATTCAGCTTTCAGATGAGGTATAAATCTCAATTTCAAAAAATTGACCCATATGACTGGTTTTGTGGTGCAGGGTCACAAATACACTGTAAAAGTTTTTACCAGTTTCAACTTTAAAACTTAAGTTTAACAGCTGCCTTAAAATTTTAAGTTAAATCAACTTAAAAGTACAAGTCATTTCAACTCATAAGTTAAACCAACTTAAAAGTACAAGTCATTTAAACTTATTTTATTGTAGTGAGTTGAAATGACTTGTACTTTTAAGTTGATTTAACGTAAACATTTAAGGCAGCTGCTGAACTTAAGTTTTTAAGTTGAAACCGGTAGAAAATGTTTATAGTGTATGAGATGTGAGCATTCAAACATGTGTTCACTTTTCCCTTAGTTTAACATCGAAAATGAAGAAAATAAAGAACAAAATACTGAACTCAGGACTGTGTGTTCTGAAAAAGCAGCATGGAAAATTACAGGTTTTTTTCTGATTGGTCCATAAGCCACCTGGCGCTGTGGTGTGTATGTTTGAAAATAAAACAGCCCCTTGATGTACTGCCAAATTATACACCACCCTTCCACCCTATCCCCTCCTCTTCCCAATACTTTCTGTGAGATTAAACATCCAAGTTGGTCACACACAAACAAAAAAATAAAATAAAACGCGCATATCCAAACCAATGGATACCTCACTCCACCAAATTTCTTGTAAAATAAACAGCACTGACAAAACATTCCCGGTAAGCACAAATTAATTGATTTATTTACTTTAAAGCTAATTCAATGAGGTGCACTGATGTGTTGATAGCATGTATCCAAGATTTGGTTCAACAAAAATGTAAATGGAAACCACAAGCTGTTTAAAGTTTATTTAGGTTAACCAAGAGTTGCTGGCAGTTTTCAGAGTATACAAACATTCATACAAGGTTATTTCAGGTTCATTGTGCTCAAACATGTTGAACTGTGATTATGTGTGTGTATTTTTTGGCATAGTGCAAAAGTAAATCCTCACCTCTCATGCCAAGTTTGGCCTTGGTGTCGAGCAGGGCTTGCTCTATCTGCTGAGGCTGGGTGATGTCTACCTGCAGGAGCGTAAGGCGTGATGAACAGACTCTGCGCAAGTGCTTGGCTCCCTCTCCGTCCAGGTTCAATACGGTCGCGAACACTTCAAACCCCATGGCATCTAACCGCTTTGCTGTAGCATTACCAAACCCTGAATCGCAACCTACAGAGACCAGAGGGAAACATGTGAATGTTATGCCAATCCAAACACTTGCATCACAACAGCAATATTATCATCACCCTAATAGCTTTTTTTGGATTCATTTTTGAACACCTAAGCCAGTTTTAGGAGACTTCCTCATATGGGACAAGACTGAAAACTCTTAGGAAGCAATTGTAATCTCTGAACACCTATAAAGTTCAGCAAACCAGAACGGTACAACAGGAAAACAAAAGTACAATTATATAAAATCTTCACCCCACATCAAGTTGCGTGATGGTATGACCCATCAATCTCTATACCATGACTCGATTATCTCTTTACACTCTAGATTACACACCTGAAAGATTGCCGTTAGTGTCCTTAGATTTGAGGACAATGTCCTTATGGTCCCAGAGGACATCGTGGTTTGGGAACTGTATTACAAAAATGTTAAGAATGCAAATGAGGACTGTTTTTAAAAGGTGTGTTTAAAACAAATGCTGCCATGGTTACAAACACATGCACATGATCTGTCACGCACACACATTTACACAGAAGTGGTGGCAGGGAAGGACACATTAATAAAATCTAATTCTAACATCCGATCTTTATGAGGGTAATTTGAGTAGAGATAACACATAACCCCATTGGAACTTTACCCCCAACAGGCCGAAGAATGCTAAAAGAAGACAAAAAAAGGACAATAACAGTAGACTGTTCTTTTCCTACCCCTGATGTGCAAGTTGTTCTTGGAATTGAACGACAGATTCTGGAAACAAAAGTGACATGAATAGATACACAGACATGAATATTTCTCTCAATGTGCGGTCTACAACATAATTAACCCGCTGGGCTTTAGAAATGAATGTTTTCTGGGATTGCCAGTTTTTATAATCTTTGTTCTTTTAAAAAAATGACTGTTAGGAATTTTGTTTCCATCCAAACTAAACTTATTCCACTCCACATCTCTTTTGTTTGGCAGGAAGGTCAAAGTTGTAAACCTAAAAAAAAAATAATAAAACAGTGATGCGTAAAAATTCTTTATAGACTGTCCAGAGGTCAGTGGCCTCACTTTTCACCTCTAATTTGTGAATGTGTGGCAAACAATTATTCACCAGTTATGATATCAGTAGTTACTCAGTGTACAGGGAGATCAAACACAATCACAGCTCTGCATTTTAGATCAGCTGTTATCTCAAGGTCCTCTGAGGACATGCACATATCTGTCAGTGCACCCCTCTTTGTCAATGTGTTATCCGTGAAAGATACACAAAGTTTTTTTCAACAAACACACTGAGTCTGCAAAAGGAAGGGGCTCGAGAAGGGGCAGCTAAGAACACAGCAATCAAAACTAACAGACTTTAGCTGATTATTATTCAATTTAACTTTTTATCATCACTCTTCAGATTTATTTATTTTGCAGTATTGCCCAAGTCTGTTTTTCTCAGCCAGGGGTGCATGTTTTCCAGCAGGTACTTAAGAGGGTTCCAAGTAATTCTAATTCTGGTAATTCTAATTCTTTGGTAATGCTAAAACTGCGTGGAAAAATTTGTACTTTCCATTTAAAATAAACAAGTGAAAGCCAAAATGATCATCACACAGGGAAATCTGCATATTAGTTGATATTTGTTTTTCCAAGACGGCTCCAAAGTGCCAAATTTCAGACAAACGGCACCATACTGTGAATATTCATGCCTCAAAAAATGCCTGTTCTGTACTTTTGACAAAGCAATACAATGTTACACTGTTTGGATTACTAGTACTAATGCAATTACAAACTAAAATCCTTGTGCACTTATTGCATGCATGCTATGTGCATTCTATCGAAATTTTTGCAATTATGATCTGCAAAGTGAAATCTGAGGAATAAATTCTAGAGTAATTTGTGGAAGAATAGACTGAGGTCTGTGCCAAGTAAATCCTTTCTGAACTCTCCCTCCGTGATGCTACGGTTAAACCTTTCTTATCTGTTTAACCTCTTCATGTGACCTCACCATCTAGGCATGGCGAGAACGCCAAAAGTGCCCCTCCTCTACCTTCTTCCTCCAAATATTTACTGTGCGCTGTTATGTAACATCGATATGGGTATTATTAGACATCTAGGGTCTAGCATATCTCATCCCACACTCAACTAGCCTGCATTCTGGAGTTGCTCCAGGGACATTGGGTAAGGAGAAGGCCTGCCAGAGCCCTGATGAGCCACTTCTGAATTCCCACACACACACACACGCATGCATGTGATCGCCGTGAAGCCCACGGGGCTTGCAGGACAGTCGGTACTGGCAGTGTGTGCTGATCAGTGAAGCAATATGTGGAACTTCCCTGGCCTCAGTGGAGAAAAAAAAAAAAAGATAAACAAGAAACAGTGAGGGTGATGGAGAAACAATGAAGCAGAAATGAGGCAGACACACACAGTGGCCCAAAAACTTTTAATTTTTAAATATAACGCTCAGATGCAAGGCCTGAAGGGCTAGCATTCAGGTCTCTGAATGATGTGGGATTAATCGTGCTTCCTCCTGCTGTCCTCAGCATGTAAACACAATAAATGTGCCTCATGCTAAGCGATCAGATTTCCCACTGGCCTTCATCACACGTACAGACTAATGTCACTTGGTACTTAGTAGCTCATTTCGAGATCCGGATTGACGTCATACTTTTCAAAGAGATGTCGGGGTTCTGAAGAAATTATAAACTGATTGATCCATCATAACTCAAGTGAGGACAGTCATATAAAGCAAATGATAGGGCGGACAAATGAAGAGATGAGAGCGTGTGTTTATTTAACACCAGAAGTTCACACCTTCGTGATGCTAAAACCTGGTGTTAATCACAGCTTAGTTCAATCAACATGATTTACCGGCAACGTGAACTCGAGAGAAAGACAGCAAGATGTGAATACTCAGCTAGCTACCAATGCAGTAGTATGAAAGGAGGAATTTCTCATTTACAAAGAACATAAATGTGTGTGCTGTTCCTTTTATTGGGCAATTTTATGGAAATCCTCCTTAACAATAAACACATTTTTATCAAAGTAAGCCAGCTTCATTATGTAGAAGGGAAACGTTCTTTGAGAAACAGACGCCTCCGATTAATTAGGAGTCAGGGTTACAGAAGTTTACATGTTGGGAGTTCTGGCATCGTGAGCATTACAGTTTAACATTATATTCCCAAAGCTGGTGATTAACATGTACAAGGTGTACTGGCCTTGCAATCTATAGGCGTTTTTCCAGCGCAACTCTAGCCAAACTTACGACTTTAGTTTGTGTAGTCAGCCAATTCTGTAACCTTAACCCCCTGCCTCACAGCAATTCAAACCCTGACTGTGCCTTTCTGCTGGCTTCGTAAGAGGTTTACAGGTTTTCCACTTTCTTTTGCTTTTTGGCATACGAGTGACTTTGAGAAAGGTGATTTAAGAAAATATGACGACCATCAGAAATATTACTTCAGAGTGTGACACCATTATATGCTAGCTGGTACTAAAGAAACAAAAGAAAGGAAATGAAGAAAACAAAATCAAGTAGTGTGCTCTGTGCCAACCTCAGAAGAAGCTCACGCTGGTTTTGTGTACGTGTATTAAAACAAGTAACGAAAGGGGTTGATTGGGTTGATGGTTACCATGCCAATAGACGGCAGACAGCTTTGGGGGATTTAAGGAACCCATATGAGTTCTTTCTGAGAAACCCACATCCATCAAAGGGATATAAGCTGCCTTGGAGTAACCGACTGAACTTAACCCTTTGCCCTGCCACTTGAATCAACTGAAGGGAAACGGATATGCCTGTTTGTCATGGCAGCTTAAGGGAAAAAATTTATTTAACGGCACCCAACCCAAGGAGTCTGAAGGATAATACACCATAATGTTTTCATTCTGAAAGCTAAGGATAATAATACAGCATGCAGACGTTTAATTGCGACTTATTATACACGTGCATACGTACATTATAGTACATTATCAGTTACTCAGGGTTCATCTTGCACTTGTACCTCCCAGTTCTTCACATTTTTTTGCAGGGTTTGCCTCACAGTTGAAGAAAATGCTGAATCATTAGCAATCAAGCAATTGTTTATAGCTGTTTAGGGTTGTTTTGGGCTTTAGTGGATAAAGAAATCATACTGAACAGAAAGATACGTGCTTAAATGAAGTACATGGCAACCGAAGGAGCTTATGATCCAGATTAAACAGGAGTTCTAAAACCACTTAACCGTCGAATAAATCAACACATAATTGCCTTTATTCCACAAGGTCTGAACTAGCAATTCCACAGTATTGGTCAGATTCTTTTTTTGTCTTTCTTTCTGTTTTTCTTTTTTTTTTTTAACAGCTGCTGACTGCAGATCTCATACATGCACACGTACAAACACATTTAATGAGAACTTTTATTGTTTAAGTATTTCTAGGATTTGAATATGAACATTATTTTATCTGTTTAATAAGCCATTTTCTCTCGCAGACAGCTGGCAGTTTTAAAAGCTTTGTGATTGGACAAAATGTGCAATGCACTTAGTGTGAAAGAGGGATGGTTTACCCACTTACTGCAACTACAGAGGTCTCAAAAGAGCACTTAAAAAACAGTTCACAAGGTGCAGAAAGTAGAGAGCTCTAATTTGTAAATGAGTTTTAAGTACCCCACCAGGTACAACACAGCAGCTCTTTGATTTGATTTATGGCTTACGCTGCATTTTTGTTGCATAAGATCATTTAACTTAGAATCAGATTAGCTCAGCCAATTAAGAAAAAGCCAAATCATCTTAGAGTACTCTCTAGTTCAGCGGCAGGACACAATTTAGAGGTTACCTCACAACACATCAGACAATCTGAATATCTATCTTACAAATATCTCTCAAACTTGGCTTAGCTTGAAAAGAAAGACACATGACTGATATCATTTACGTCATTGCCATAAAATATGGGTCAGTACTGATAGTGAGGTGAACATTACATCCAGTTCAGCTTGCTAGAGTCTATAGATAAAGAAGGTGGTTTTACAAACATAGTACATTACTCAAACATAAGAGCACAGGATGTTTTGCGAGGTAGAAGTGATTCTAATAGGGAAAACTAATTAATATGGGACATCCCATGTAAAATCATACCACGTGCTTACAAGAAGAGTACAAATTTGTTGCTCATTCAGTCACAATACAGGTGGAACATGTACTCATTTTAGCTCTTAAAGTTGCTGAGTCACCAGACACAAAAGCAACAGCAATCATTGTATAATTGTGGCAGTTTTTCAAAACAGAATCCACCCAGGATGACCTACATTTCCCAACTGTTTGTACAGTCTATGCTTATCATTTCACGTGCATTTCAGGTCAATGCATAATGATCCTCTGAGTCAGCAGTGAATTAAAAAAAAAAACAAAACCAAAAGAAAAATGACAAGCACTAAATAGACACAGTCTAAAACTATGACACACGTGCCCATTCATATTATGCTCTAATTTTGCTGATCTTTTTTTTGTTCTACTATTTCTTACCTGTGATGAAGACTGCCTTGCCTTCAACTGGCAGGAAGGGTTTGGGGGTGGCCCACGTAAAGTACAGCCAGCAGGACACACAGAGGACCAATCTTGCCAGCACAGCGGGCATGCACAGGGCACACAGTCTCTCCAGCAGCAGAGTGGCACCCAGCCATGCCACCACTGAGGGCATGGCACCGATATGGAATGCCAGAAACTTCTTCACCGCTCCACCAACAAAGACGGACATTACGCCGATGTAAATCCAGAAAGACACTGCAAAGTCTTCCATTGTACTAGAGGTGGAAATGCTTTGTACTCTCTCCCTGCTTCTTTTCTTTTGCTTTCTGTCTGTCTGTCTTATGCTGACACTGGCACCTTTCCCTCTTTTCCCTCTCCCTCTCTGTTTGTCACTGTCTCTTTCTCAAGTGGGATCACACTTACAAATGAGCAACCATGTGCCTGCTCGGTTCCCTACGATCTTGAGCTCACACACAGCTTACACGTTCCAACTCAGAGTAGGAGAGTAAGAGCTAGTGAACAGATCCGTCTGACTGCTTGTGTGTATATATAGTGTACTCTGCAGGAGAGGGGAGGGACTATGCTCAAGCAGATGTAATCAAAGCCCAATGGCCAAAGCTTTGCAACACTTCTCGTACCCCCTACCCTTGCACCCCCCCCACCTCAAGGTACATACGTTTGTCTCCTTTCCAACAAGGCACAAGTTCTTTATGTTTTTGTTGTTTTTTTACACAAAACTCTTTTTGTTAGCTTCAGCAATCACTTGTGAAACTTTCATTTGTAACTAATCAGAATTGTGTTGAAATATGAAAAAGACATCATTTAAAGTGTTAACTTTATCAAATGTAATAACGATCATTTTTTGTAAAGCTGATGTGTGCTGCATAAATTAAAACTGACTTGACTTGAACTGCAGGTCTCAGTTACATGTGACTGGTTGTACTACATATGTTGTACGTGGGTTCCCTCATGCGCACGTGTGGTGGCTTTGGGTCATGTGACTGTCTTTCCTCTGTGATTAATCCATGAAATGCCCCTTTGATGTGTTTTGGCATCAGTGTTTGTGCGTTACAAGCCCAGCAGGTCTAATTTGCTGCTCCTTTCAAAGTGGGACTAAACAAATGTTTGTTCACAGGAACGTACGAAAAGAAGCAGCAGAACAAGAACGAGACAAAAAGTACGCCTGGCAGATGAAAAGCAGAGAAGGTGTTTGTGTGTGTGCAATGAGGAGAGAAAGATCTCATTTACAGGGTCACTAGCTCTTTTTCTAAATGCTGATATTTTGTATGTCTATACAAAGATATGGCCAAAAGTCCAAGGAGATGGTATAGATCATCTTAAAATAATAGAAATGCTTTAAATGGCACCTGTAGATTTATGCTCCACTGTGGCAACAGTATCATAAATCCAAGGAGTAAGAATCTGACCTTTACACTGAGAAAAGCAAAAGCATCAAAGGGTACGAAGGAATGAGGAGAAGAGGGAGAAAGGGGGAAAGAAGGAGGGGATGAGGCACCTACGGACACTGACCTCATTCCCTCATCAGGTGTGTTATTTCATCCTGAACTGATGAGCTCCTACAGAACATCATGTCATCATTACCCTAGTTCTGTCTTTTACACATCTTTCTATACTTGTGAGAAGTAGGTCCATAGACTCAATGTTTATTTTTACTTCTTTATCTCTCTCAGTTCCACGGCGATGAGTTTGTCTAATTAAACAGTACAGTACATAGTGAGAAAATTACACAGCTCCTCCTTTATCCAGCTCAGACAATACAAACTCCAAACCCCATTATTCATCTCTAAGCCCTGCCCTGCATGTACGTGCTTCGATGCTGTGCAGCTGAACACAGAGTTCCTTAGCCTTGGGGTGAATGACCTTTGGAGGTCACATAACTTGCTGCCATTTATCCATATCACCACCGGTCAGTCCTGTGCCACAAATGCGCCACGGCATCGCCATATGTTGATAATATTACATCCGACTCATTCTTATGTAAGCCTTTGGCACAAAGACTAACTTTTATCATTTTGATGGGTTCAATGTTTCCGCCAGAGGTCATTTTGGGAAATGATTATAGGTACAGAATGCCTAATAAGGTAGTATTACATTAGTTGCACTAGTTCACACACATGCATGAACAAATGCAGTGTTGATATGCTATTGAATATCACTACAAGGTCACAGTAGTGATATTCTTACTCAATCCTAATCACTGTTTGTCCATGGGGGCGATAGAGAGCTTTACAACTGTCACTACTGGAAGGATAAACCTTCTGGAGAAAATGTTCTGACCTAAGCACATTCAACACATTTAATGGCTTTAAAAAAGAGGAGATGTTTCAAAAAGAATTGTAAAAATGAATAATAATGAAGTATTTATGTTTTGCTTACAATAGCTGCATGACAGAATAACTAAACATCTGTTTCAAGATGCATGTGTGTGGTTACTGGGCTTCTGTTTTCTGTACTTTAATCAAAATTCTGTCATTGATTACTCACCCTCATGTCATTCAAAACTCGTAAGACTTTCGTTCATCTTCGGAACACAAATTAAGGTATTTTTGATGATACTGATACTTTTGACCATTGTTGTCCAATATACAGCTTCAAATGCATGAGTTTTCCATGACACATTTGCATGAGATAGCATTTTTTAATAGGTTTAGGGTTGGGTTTGGTGTAGGGGATATTTACAACACTATAGAGCATTAACCTTTAGGAACACTCCCTGGATATTTGAATTTGGAACAGCCGCAATACGTGCCTCCAGCAAAAATAAGGCAAAACAAAACAAAACAAAACAAAACAAAAAAACAGCAATACACACCTGTACCAATGTCACTCACTGGACATTTCACTTCGAAACTGCCGCGAAACATGCAGGGCAGTACGTAATTACGGTGCAGCAGAAATGTATATAGATGCATGTATTTTCATGAGCCTCTCTCACATATGGTCTTTTTCAACACAAAACATGTCTTACGAAATTTAAATCAATGTATTGTTTTCTGTGAATGAGGATGATTTTGTAGCAAAAGCTTGTGTACCACATCCAGTTCTCAAAAGTCGTGCAAACAAATGTTCTGTATGTGTTTTATGGCCTTATTTTAGTCAATTAAATTTTTTCACTAACCACACATAAACCAAGTGTTTCCAAGTTAAATTTTTTAAATAAGTTTGGTTTTAGTTAGTTATGTGATGCTATAAAAACAGGAGTGTGACGTCATGATTGTTAGCTGAGACTGACAGCTTCTCTGAGTAGACTGAGGCACCAACAGACTTTTTCGGCATTTCAGGAGGAGATTGGGGTTTTATTTACATTATTTTAACACAAGCCTCTTGTATGGCAATCAGCAGCCAAAAATTGGAGCAGTCAGACTAATTAAAGAAGGGCCAAGGGCGTGTGCTTGCAATCGACTCTCCGCAGACTCTGGCCCCAAATCACCGCAATATGGCAGCGCAAACTGGGACATTGGCAGTTTAATTTTTCTTCAGTGGAAGAGAGTGAATGTGCGTCGTCCATCTTTTTTTACAGTCTATGGCATAAATGTTGTTTTCTCAGAAATACAAATTTGTACATGCATGCTGATTACATACTACTGTAGCCCAGATTGTGCTGAATACAGTGCAATCAGATTTCTGCCATTGATTATAAGAAATTTAAAAAAGCATGTTATGTCATGTTATGTCATGTCAAAACTTTTTCAAGGTCCCAATATCCCCAGATCCCAAAGGGTTAAAGTACACTTTTGCATAGGAGGTTGTGTGGGTGCATTATTAACCAGGAATGTGAAAACATCGGAATCAAGGGGTGATTAGGATGCACCTGGCTTCATACTCCTTGACCGCTGTACAAACATGCACTGAACCCAATGACCCCTGAAAAATGGCTGCTTATAAATAGATTTATAGACCACCCTTTTTCAAAAGTTCAAATCAGGCAAGGAAACTGCATTTGTCTAACCATTTGTGAGGTCTTTAAGCAATGAAAATGACTGTGGCTTCGTCTTCTAACATCTTCTGGCTGAATAGACAGCCACATATCTAACATCAAACAGCAACACTGTTTGGCTGGAACCTGCTGCAATACGCAGAATAGCAAGATCAAAATGTTTCCACTGTGTCAATCTCCAAATCCTGAGGTCAAAACGAGGGAAAAGTAACCCTCCAGTATAAACCCACATACCTATACTGACCAGAGAGAATAAATCAACATAGTCTCTCACAGAGTTTTATTTCCTGTAATATTTCATAATCCCTTTCATCTTCACTTGCTCAGTCTGATTAACTGCTAATAGAAGTAATTAAATATCATGACAGAGGCAGAAATGGACCCAGAGTGTAAGGCTCTGCTGACGCAGGCTCTCTGTCACAGAGGTTCAGAGGTGTTATGTCTGTCATGGATTCAAGGTAAAAACCTTCTTTATAGCAACAGAGAGTAACTGAAGCTATCCAAAGGGGCAGGGGTCAATAGTCTATTTAAATGGGGTCAAGATCAAAACCATTCTTTAGCCTGGTTATCCCAGACCTCCAGGAGGGGTCTGGGACACTTTGAAGAGCCCTGACTGAACAAATGTGAAGGCCATGGCCAACGCCGGTTTAATGTCTACTCGTTCTCCTTCTGTAATAACAGTTTATTTTATAATCACTTAGGCACTGATTTCAGAATTGTATTCTAGAAACTCAAAACAGTTTTCTGGAAGAGTTTTTAAAAATGACATTAAGGCACTGATGTTAATGCCAAAGAAAAACTAATATTTCAATTATTGTCATATTATGAAATGGGCCACAACATGTGCCCGAGATCAGTTTCTTCAGCATGTAAGCACACAGCTATTACAAAACAGCCGTTATGCAAATCTTCTTTCTTCTTGAAAAGCCTGAATGGGAAAGAAGAAGCTACAGGCAAGACATTCCTAACTAAAATCACTCCTCTAAACCCCCATCTGCTCCATCAGCTCAGCAGGTGTGCTTTACACACAGCTGGCTAAATCAATACATGCCATGTTTGTGCAAACTCTTCTTCCTAACAAAGTTTATATTAAAACAACTAGTTATACAATTATTCCTAGAGCTTTAAAACTATTTGTATGTTACACAATAATCTGAGTCAGAAAGAAAACATGATGTTGACTTGAATAAGCCTTGTCTTGTTTTACAATAACAGTGGGAACTCTATCATTCAGGCTGAGAAGGTCTAGGACATACCTGAATGACGACGTCTTACATAACCCCACTAGGATTTTGACACTTTATTGGCAGGTTACAACTAAGCGTTTTTTCTTTAGGACATTTTAACAGCCTTCCCCATTCATTTTCCTTTTCTTTCACACCACAAATTACAGGTTAAGATATAGTTCTCATTATAAACTGTATCAAAGGACACATGCACAGGAAATAAATTTACCATTAGCTAGTTTATTACCTGAAACTGTTACTTGCACAGTAACCAGTCAGTTGTTACTGAGCGTTTTCAAAATTCACTTAATGATAAAAAATCCACCCAGTGCTTTTTTTTTTTTTTTTAAATCCCCAATAATAATCACTTTCTTAAATCAGGCTGTTCTGAGATTCCTGGCAGGGTGACGTAGTTCTGCACAGGCTGCCATGTCTATTGACTGAACCGCCCTGAGTGAGCTGTGAACAATCTGCCATTGTTTCGACACCAAAGCAGGGGTAGACAAGGTGTTTTGTTGTTGGATGTAATGATGAACATAGCAGTCGTCATTTAATCCCCACAACTGGGCTGCTGAAGACGCAGAGGATTACTTTTGTTTTTGAAGGGAATGCACACCCTGAGCTTATCATTTAAAGGTACATGCACCAAAATGGTCGCTGTGAACAGAGCTGTTTTTGCCAAGGTAAAAGGGTGTTGTTTTACACTACCACTGAGAAATTTTAACCAAAGTATGTTATAGACTTTTCATTAAGACCCTAAAGAATCATAACTTGGAAAACGGCCATCCGATGACCCCTTTAATAAAAATGTATATTCTTTGCAAAAAAGTGCATGATTATCTTTTGCCATTGAGGCATAATTCTTCTGTTAATGAACTACAAAGTCCTTTAGAGAAGACACACCACAGCACAGTGCATGTGAACAGGTGATTGAATGACCTTGAAGCTGAATATATTGTAATCATCTTATTTTGCTATTGTATCTACTTGATGAACAAAGCTTTGTTTTACTTTATAACAGTGTTCAGAAATACCAGGCTACCAGGATAAAGCATAGCATTTGGTTAGTGATGCAACTTCAGCATGACAGACCTCGTGATGAAACCCCTAAATATAAAACAAAACAGATTTTTTTAGGTTCTAATATGACTGGAGTCTCATGTGAGTCTATATTACATTAAACACACACACACAAAGCTATATTAGTAAAATTCCACAACAGAACAAAAGTGGCATCAAAGAATGATGATACTGGCTAAATAAAGTGCTCAATGACCCATACGGAAAACAAGAGCAAATCAAATATATAAAGCATGAAATGTAGAGGGTTGTGGTTCAGGAGTCTATTGAGTTTCACACAAGTTGTTGTTTACCTACCCCTGATTGTAGGAGCTTTGCTACTGAGAAACACAGAGAGAAAAGCCTCACCTCCTTCATATAGATAATCCTCTTCAGTGTCTTAGACTAAGAACAAAGACTTGATTCAGCTCCCTGCTCATCTCAAACGCAGAGAAAGAAAGGAAGAGTGAGAGAGATGTGTGGAAAAAAACAGCTTTCCCAGGACAGCATGTTCTTAGGATTTGTCAGACATATAGCTCAGGGTAAATAATGGACATCTGCCAAACACAGCACAACTTGTACAATCTGCAAACCCCCTTCCCACGCACACACAAACTCACACATGCTTAATGATACACAAACCAACACAAAAGTCACACTGAAGCATTAATGTGGCATCATCTGCGACTGCAACACATTCTGTACTAAGCTTTTCATAGTGAAGCTGAGACATTCTCTCTTAACTGCACATTCTTTATTGTGTTACTCATTCCACTTTATCTCTGCCCCTTTTCTTTTCATCTTCGTTTCATCAACCCTGTTTTGGTTTCCTCTTTTACTTTAAAACTCTGCTCATATTTATGTGTACTTCATATCTCTTTCTCTCAATATGTTGATCATTTTTTTCAACATTTTTCCCCTCAGCGTTCAGACAGAACATGATGCACATCATGTACAGTAAACAGAGACCAGACGAAAGACAGAGACTTTATCTGCACAATGTGTGTTTAGGTATATGCATATGCAAGCAAGTCTACATGTCTCCCAGAATATGAGTCTGGAGAACTGTATATGTACAGGCTGGTAATTGGCCTAAGTTAAGCACACTGGTAAGTAAAAATAAGTTAAGCACATCATGCGCACAAATATGAACAAGATCAGGCTTACAAACAAATCAACAAATCTAGGGAAAAAAAAAAGCTGTTCTAGGGTACAGCCGGATGATTGACACAGATTCAAAGAATTTGTCATAAATATAAATGTTGGATTAAAAACAACCCAACTTGGGTGTATTTGGCAACCCAGCGCTGGGTAAATATTGCACAGAACATATGCTAAGTTTTTTTGAAGTTATTTAAGTTATGCTGGGTTGCTTTATTTAAGTCAAATATTGTTTAAAAATGATTATATTGCTGATTTGAAAAGGGCTAGAAATGAAACATCACATACAGAATTATAGAGGCAACAGCAATAATCAAAAGATAACCATTTATTATTAAGCAAGAACACCCATGGACAAAAATGTAGGACAAATTAAATTTATTTGGGTGAATACAGCATAGTTTCATATTACATACATTTAAACTTGTTTAACAATCATTTGAGAAATAAAAAATGGGACATTTAAAAGTAGCATTTTAACTTAAGAGAATTTAATCATTCTCTGTAATCACTTTTCACCAAAATAATGCTAATTCTTGTGATTGGCTGCTGTTCGCCCAGGGAACTATGAACCTCAGACCGTCACCTTTCGTTTCACTCGTAGCTGAAACATGCCGTGACTGACTCCATAACCTGCCCATAAACAAACAGTACTGAGATTAGAGAACATATTTTATAAAATCAATTTATGTTATGCAAGGCAAAAGTGCCTTCTTCATCTGAAACAACCTCTGCTGACGCAGCTGACTGACATCTTGTTCTTGTACGTTGTGTTGCGTAAAACAGCAGTAAGGGGCATGTCTAGTAGTAACAGAGAAAAGATTGCTCAATTTCAGTGCACAGGACGGATATTAGCAGATCGACTATAGATACACTCTAAAAAACGCTGGGTTAAAAACAACCCAAATTGTTGGCAACCCAGCTCTGGGTAAATATTGGGCAGAACACATGCTGGGTTATTTTGACCCAGCTAGTTAGGGTTAAATGTTTTTACCAAACATGCTGGGTTAAATCAACTATTATTTAAAAATTATTTTACATACATTTAAACTAATTTAACAAGCATTTTAGACATAAATAAATGTAACATTTAAAAGTAGCATTTCTATTTGAGTGTAACAGTTCTCTGTAATTGCTTTTTACCGAAATAGTGCTAATTCTTGTGCCGGGGTGTTGGCGAAATCTGAGGCGGTGAAGGACTGCTGTTCGCCGGGGTAACTGTAAACTTCAGACCGCGGCCTTGCGTTTCACTCGTAGCTGAAGAACGCCATGACTGAATCCAAAACCTGCCCATAAACAAACAGTATTGACATTAAAAAACAGTACTATAACAAATAAAATCCATTTATTTTATGCAAGGAAAAATGCGTTTCCACTACGCAAAGTGACCACTGCTGACTGACATCTCGTCCTTATGTTGCGTTGGATAAAATAACAAACTTTACAGCACAGAAAAGACTTTATAAATGAAATAAAATGTTTACAAACCTTTATTTTGCTGAAGTGCACCAAATCAGTGGCGCTGAGAACCGCTCTCTCCTGTAGTGCACTCAAAAAGCCCGCACTCAGAGACAGGCTCAACCCAGCAGTTGGGTAGAAAAAAATAACCCAGTGTTAAAAATAACCCAGCAACTTACAGAAAAAAATAAAAATAAAAACAACCCAATAAAATGACCCAACGGCCTGAACCCAGCATTTGGATTAAAAATATAACCCACCATTTTTTAGAGTGTAGAGATGGCAGATAAGAAAGAGGAAAATATCGGAGAAATAAAACATTAAGAAGTTACGATCAGGCAAGAGGTAGGACCCGCGTAAATATCGGAGCAGCGGTAAATATATTCTGGGAAGCCAAAGTTGCGTTGTTTTTTTCTTCTTAATAGGTGAGTAACATTGATTTTGCTTTGTTTCACACAACTTATCTGTGTTGGCTTTTGATTGAATATGCTTGCGTGCAGTGTTGGGGAGTAACTAGTTACATGTAACGGAATTACGTAATTTAATTACAAAATAAATGTAATTGTAATTAGTTATAGTTACTGAGAAAAAATATGTAATTAAATTACAGTTACTTTTGAAAAATCCCAGTGATTACAAAGGGGATTACATCTGAATTTTTCCACACACCCACCCCCACTTACAGATTTAATTGACTTCTTTTAAATGGCATTGACTGCTCTAAAATGAGACCCCAATGTTTCAGGAGTTTAGGACACAGAATAGGACACATGCTTATTCGATAACTGTTTTATTTCCTATTTGGGTTTATGCATAAACTTTATTTTTTATGATTGTTTTTTTCCAAGGCATTGTTAGATGCTAGTGTTTTCTGTCATAACTATGCAAACATTTGATTTCAAACCCAGTATCATAGCTATTAAACTATTTCTTGTTATGATGTTATTATGTTATGATCTTGTTATGGCATATAGCGAACTGCGCTCACGGTGACCCGAGTTCGATTCCCGTCTTGAGGTCCTTTGCTGATCCCGTTCCCCTCTCTCCTCCCAGCTCTTTCCTGTCATCTCTCTTCTGTCCTATCACAATAAAAGGCATAAAAAGCCCAAAAATATAAGTAAAAAAAAAATTCAAAAAAAAAAAAAAAGTCTGAATTTGTGGTGGCTGTGCTTTAAATTAAATTATTCCACCGCTCTTTCGGGGCAACTTAAGTCAGTGCTATATTCTTGATAATTTTTCTTGGCGGAAGCTTTGCATGTGGTAAAATTAGCTAATAAAATATTAAAGCTTAATTCAGTTCAATATTATGTGTACAATTTCTTAATTCTGTCATCCTGGTATCGTGGACTTGCTCTATTGTTTCATACAAATGCAGTTGCTGACTTTTTTTTTTTTTTTTTTACATTGTAATGGATTATAAGATAATCAACAAACTAGTACTACTACTTAATTATTTATGTGGTGAAATGTTGTGTAAGAAAACTGGTATGACTGTACTGTATCCCTAAAATGTCTAGTTTGAACTTGCCGTTTGCTAGCAACTGATTTCTTCATGGAAGCTTTGCGTTCAAATATTTTAACTCAGTGTTTAGTGTCTAATAATTTTGACCCGAAACATATTAAAAAAATCTATCAAGCAGCTGTGTAACAAGTGAGATAATGTACATTCAGCCAGTTGTTATCGCAAAATAAAGATGTATATTATCCCTTACTTATTATAATCTTAATTCAAGTGATAAAGGATTTTGAAAGTGACAGTGATCAGTGTTGAGTGGTATTGTAAGGTTAACTCTGCCTGGTTAAAATGTTTCAAAATGATTAACAGTTGAAAATATTAGAAATTTAGAAAAGTAATCAAAAAGTAATTAAAAGTAATGTTACATTACTTTAATAAAGTAATTGAAAAGTTACACTACTTATTACATTTTAAATCAAGTAACTTGTAATCTGTAACCTATTACATTTCCAAAGTAACCTTCCCAACACTGCTTGCGTGTCATCTTCACTTATTTCTGCGATCGTCGTTATGCCAGGGTTGTGTATGTACGTGTGGGTCAGGGATATCAAAATAGGGGAGAAGTCCTGTTGGGGTATGGGTGTGTTTATTTTGGTGCTTTCAAATATCAAAATCGTTTGGCACCAACATCGCTTAGTGCACCTTTAATAACCCATTGAAAATGACCCAGCAGATTAGTTACAGAAAAACTACCCAGCACCTGGGAAAAAATATGAAAAACAACCCAATTAAATGACCCAGCAGATTAGTTACAGAAAAACTACCCAGCAACTGGATAAAAATATTAAAAACAACCTAATAAAATGACCCAGCAGGCTGAACCCAGCATTTGGGTAAAAAAAAAAAAAAAATCTGTAAATCTGTAAAATTGTAGTTTATGCTAGACACGTTGTTACAGCACTGGAGTCTTGATTATTAACTATATTTTTAGGTAAGAACTTTTGGCTCACAGTCTGTTGGAATTCAATAATGTTCCAGTAATAATGGATGATTAAAAATAATGAGATGATTACAAATCATATTCCACTGCTCAATTCCTTAACAGGGGTTCACAACATTTCCAGTCTGCTAAACCACAATGACCTATTTACTTCAAGTACTCACAGTGACATATTAACTGTTTAATTATTCAAGTTCAAGTTTTATTATTTTAAACATTACTTCTAAATAAACATGGTGAGGAGATACCAGTGCTTTTCATACTGCTTGTATGCTGTTAATGTTACGCTTTGAACAAATTTCACAACATTTTTGAATGCATTTATCTCAAGTAATTAAATTTAACTATTTTTCTTCAAAGAATGAATTTGCTTTTTAAGCTATGGATTTAAAAACAAATCATTTTGGAAAAAACAAATTATGCATAAAAGGATAGAAGGCGTGCAGTCACTTGACCATTGCGGTTTGTGCAGTTTGGTGTAACGTGCTAGTCATTGAGAACAGGGTGGTAAATTGTAATCCATTCTTCATCCTTTTAAACAAAAACAGTGCCCAAATTAAATCCGCCAAACACAGAAATACTCACGGATTTCTGGAAAACACAAACACCTGCTACTCGGACAGTTTTTCTCATGGGCTTTTCTACTGAAACGGATTTTAGTTCAAGAACAGTCTGTTACGTTAATGTTTTTACGTGACTGAAATTAAATCATAAACAAACAAATCTTTTAAGCTTTGGATCTTCAGAGCTTTGGGGAACATAAGACCTGATCCATTCAATTATGCCTTAACAGGGTTATACTGGAACAAAATAAGAACATGGACTATAATTTACATGTGCACAAATAAATGTAATAATTTCCAAAAATCAGAGTAGGGCCTAATCGGAGTTAGATCTTTATGTGACACAAGCAAACCTCTTCTCTTTCGTTTACATGCATTTTTTCTAATTATTCACTACACTCTCAGAAAAAAGGTACAAAAGCTGTCACTAGTGTTTTTAAGAAGTAATAGTATGTACCATTTAGGTGCTAACATGTACACTCTAGCTACTAATATGTACATTTAGGGTACTAATATGCACACTAATATGCTTTTTTACCTTAATTTCTGAGTTGTGGTTATTTTTACCTCTAATGAGAGGCCTTCTTTAACCCAGTTTGTTTATGAATCTGCACATTGCTGCAGGAGTGTGCAACATCATTAGTGTACATCACATGCACATTTATTTGTTTACTGTTTCCCGACAATTATGAGCTTAATCGCATAAATTTGATTAAAGAAGTATTTTGTTTACTTATATTTACTGTTATAACTTATAACTGCATTATGAGCGTTCATGTAAACATTGTCAAGGATAAATGTGCCCAGCAGAACTGAACAAAGCATATTCTTCTGTTTTACAAAAATCATCAGAATTTTACTAATGCACCTTGGCAGTAGTTTAAACTATAATAACAGCGTTTTCTTTCTTTTACATCTCATGTTGATAAAGATTGAAAATAAGACTGTTTTCAGCACATGCTGTCTGCCTCCATTATGTGTTTGGCAGAAATATGAGTCAGGGGATTCAAATGTGTTCATAATGCTTAAAGCATTACTTTTCACACCATGTGCTGGTTTTCTTGGCTGTGAAATGGAACACTGGGATCGTTTCCCTTAAGTGTTCGTAAAAATCCACTCGCTGATACCCCCACCGCCCCCTTCCTTGGCTGAGTGGGATTTCTGCAATCTGTGCGGCTTTCACAGACACACACACACACACACACACACACACACAAAACACTTGCTTTCTGTATATTTCAGATAGAGTGAATCAGAAAATTGCCATAACATGCAAATCGAAGCACCACTTGCATTTTTAATGTCTTATTTAAAAGTCACATCCTACATTGTTTACCTCTGCAACACCTGACGTGTCATGTTAGTCATATCATTCAATAATTTATACATGTCTTTAAAAACATCTTTCTGTTGCGTTGAAAAAGAACCAGGTCAGTAAACCTGTCTATGCCCGCCTCCTCCTGCCTCTCAAAATCTCCTGATCCCACAAAACCCTAACGCACATCTAATGTGCACAGACACTCACATGCCTGTACTCAGTCACATGGTACATGTGCTTGAACTTCAAACAATGTTCTCCTCAATCTTCTACCATCTGTGCTTCAGCTTGCAAGGGTCAGAATCGCATTTGTCCAAAAACATGATCTGCCTTCAAACACATGCTATTTAGCTGAGCTGCTGCCTGACTACAATAGGCAAAATGAACTGTTTGTAAGCAGGGCAAACACTTGCCACTAATCTTTTTGACATCATTTTTCTATAGGACAAAAAGAACCAGGATGGAGGACAAGTCAGGTCAGCAATGTCTCTCTTTTAATGAACAAACCAGGCTGTGACATGCCCACTTGCCTACAGTCTCTCCATGAACTCAAAGATTTCAAAGTCCTTGGTAAAAAACATTCACATCACAATCTAGGCCAACTGATGTCTTACCACATCAGTTGACAATATTCAGCTGCTCGGTGAAAAAAAGTATATAAAACTTTAGAAATAAATTATTATACTAGGCAAAGAAAGCTCTGTTTAATTCAGCACAGGCCGCAGACTGATTTTTAACATGCATCTGGTGTCTCCAGAAAATGATTACTATTAGTCCTGTTTTACCCCAAAATTAGGTCACATTCTCTGGAGAACTATGGACAAGGTCTGCTTTTCTAGGAAAAGCTTCCTGGAAGATTTTCAGTAACTGATGAAGCATTGACTGTTTATATAGAGTATTTGGCTCAGGCAGTGCTTTGTTTTTTCTTCTGGTGACCATGTTGCATTGAGGTGTTTTGTATTACACTGAATGGGGTCATGTTCCATGTGAGTTTCAGGGTCACTGTGCTCTTTAAATGAGCTTAACACAGCAGGGTTTGAGCCAGGGTTGAACGATCAGAGCATGAAGTTTTTTTTTTGAGTGTTTTTTTTTTTTTAAACATTACTGGAATATACAGTGTGCATAAATACAATAAAATATATATATACTAATCATTTTACCCTTTCATTTTATTCTCAAAATATTTTGCATCATGTAACTACATATTATTGTTGTAGAAGCCTGGAAGCATCAGTTTATCTGAGCAAAAATGTTGGTGCCCAGCATAACTGAGTCAAGAGGGACCTTTTGTTATATCAGCAGCTGTTTCAAAACTCCCACACACAGTGACTCAGTTGCAGTTCCATTTAGTGTGTCATGTCCTACTAACCAGTGTTTTCGGGTTCACTGACCCCTAATGCATATTTTAAGTGCTGCATTCTTTTAGGATATTGTACTAATGAGGTGCATTAGAGAGGAAGCACAACGTGTACTGACTTACTTTTTTGCTCCTTCGCATACAACTTTAAGTCAGTAACTGTAAAGCCTGCAAAGTTGTCAGTAATGGAAAGTAGGTTAATGATAATGGAATTAAAGGGGCAGGTCACACAGAAATGAACATTCTGTCATCAACTTCTGTCAAGCTGTCCATGTTACTTTTTCTGTTTTTTTTTTTTTTTTTTTTTTTTTAAGATTCAACCACTGTGAATACTGATGGAAGTAAAAAGAAAAAAAAAACCATATTCTCTCAAGGTCTTCATATAGTGTGACTATATGTAGTACTACTAAATTATGTTGCCATGGACAGCTCTGTACACTCCCAAGGGTGTGGAAAAAGATGCATCTCCTCCAACACAGGTTCAAAGGCTACAGAAGAAACATATTTTCATATTGTATTTCATACAATAGCATGGCTATTATAAAAAGTTTTCTTCCACTTTGATTTATTTAAATCTGAGCAGTGACTATAATAAATAATCCCAGTGGAGAACAAAATGCTATGGAGGAGGCAAAAGAATTTTAGGATGGATATGCAGTTTAGCACTAGTAAGACGAAGTTAGGGCATATGCGCAGTTTCAATATTAAAGTACATATATTTACTGACTCTGTGTCAGTAAGATACATAAAACGATACTGCACAAAAAGATAAATGGTAATGCACATTTTTTTTTTTTGTCTAAATGGTTCATGAAGATCCTTTAACATCTGAAGAACCTTTCTGTTTCACAAAAGTTTCTTTGCGGTGAAAGAAGGTTCTTCAGATTATAAAAAGGTCAAAAAGAGATGGTTCTTTAAAGAACCTTTGGCTGAATTTTTGTGGAACTAAAAATGGTTCTTCTATGGCATCGCTGCGAAGAACCTTTTAAGGCACCTTAATTTTTAAGAGTGTAGTTGAATCATGAACTATTATTCTTATTATATTGTTATCCAATGAGAGGTTATGGAGTAATGGTTCTTATGTCACACCTACCAACCGATTGCTTCTGAATAAAATGACCGTAGAACATTTACCCTGTCATGCACTCAGACCTTTTCCACAATGACTGGATGACTTAATCATAAAGTACAACAGCTAAAGAAAAGCTTTGTACTTCTCTAGTATAAAACTGCCTTATACAGCAATTCAAAGACAGCAGTGCAAAATTAGCCGTCAGCCGTTATAGCACTTTTTACAAAACAGATTGTGTCAAAGCAGCTTTACAGATTAAACAGGTAAATAGTGTGTCAATAATGCAAGAGGACAATAGCAAACACTCAGTTGTCAGTTCATTGTCCAGCTCAGTTCAGTTCAAATTGTATCTGTGCAATCAAGTCGACGATATTGCCGGAAACTAAGTGTCCCCAACTAAGCAAGCAAGAGGCGACAGTGGCAAGAAACCAAAACTCCATCGGTGACAGAATGGAGAAAAAAACCTTGGGAGAAACCAGACTCAGTCAGGGGGCCAGTTCTCCACTGGCCAGACAAAAACAGCAGTTTAATTCTAGGCTGCAGCAAAGTCAGATTGTGCAGAGGACTCTAGTTCCCATGGTCTTGTGCTGATGGCCCTGTAGGTGAGGTCTTCGCTGGGGATCTGTCTCCAAGTCTCATCCAGTTGTCGTGGTCTCCGCTGACATTCAGAGTTGAAGAGGTCATCTCTAGGTGCTGATCCACCATCTGGACTGGAACCGACTGCAGTGACCATCTCATCTGGATACAGACTGGATCTGGGTGGCTACAGTGACCTCAGAATAAGAATGAAACATTAGTGTAGATGCCATTCTTCTTATTATTTAACAAGTACATTGGGTGTTATGGAAAATGTTCCCAGTTCCAGTTGACCTAATTATTGCAGCCTAACAATCCTTTAACAGATGTGAATTATAAAAATGTGTTGGCGTGTTATGTGTAAAGCCAGTTTAAAGAAATGGGTTTCTTTGTGAGCTGTGAGGTCTCTTTCGCAACTGACTAAACACAGTGATTTCAGTTTTTGATACGGTACAGCGGCACTAGGTAAACTGTGACAGAACAACTGTCAAGATGTGATTCCAAATACTATATTTCGGCATGTAATAGCAGCTACGCACTGAGATCTAATTCATTTCTTTCCAGTGAAGACAGAGATGCTAATCAGTACAGTATTGTATATTTGGCTAGCCAGCTGGTGATATATTATTGCTCACAATTAACAAGAAAAGTAATTTTGCAATAGAAGTTGCAGTCTCAGTATAAATCCAGATGTTCATTGCCAAATTTTCAGAACAGAACAGAACAGAACAGCCTTTTCTCTTCCTTTTTTTGAATAAAAAAAAAACTAGATTATATTTGTGGTGTTTGAATGTGTTCTAAAAGAAAATGTTTCAAAAATTCTCAAGTATTATCAACTCAAAGCCTGTTTTCACATCCAAACTGGATTAGGCATGTCACAGCACCAGTGTAGTGCAGTGCAGTGTAGGGGGCACTTGGTTACCGGCCATTGCAAGGACGATCAAGCGTTTACATAGCAGACATTGCAGCTTATTGCTCTGGCCACATCTGCAGTCCTCTTGCCTCCCTGCAGCAGGACTATGGCATGTTCACACAGGTGAGCAGCGACCCTGGGCATCTTCTCATGTTTTTTAGAGTGTGTCGAAAGGTCTCTTTTCTGTCCCAAGTTATTATAACTGACATTCATTGCCTGCTGCCTGTAAACCATAAGTGTCTTAAGGACTGTTCCACGGGTGCATGTGTAATGGAGGCCAGCTGGTAGGTGCTGTGCAGGTAAACCTCACTCCCCTGATCTCAAGAGGCGCACTAACGACTGATGCTAGTGGTTGCAGCCTTTAGCCTCCTTGTTAGTGTGCCCAACACCAATGCCAGAGACACCGGGTTCGAAACCCACTTGAAGCGGGTCCAAGTAGATCCCGGGGAGAGGGGTTACACGTGTGGAATAATCATTTATGGTTTGTTGAAGAAGCATGGAAAACATTTACAATAAAGATCTTTTTTGAATTTTTTTGAAAGTTTATTTGAATTTGACAAAAATATCTTTACTGTATCCTGAAAAAGGGTTTATTAAAATGTTTATTCTTTTATTCATTTTTTTTGGTAGCCCCCCTCATTATACCCTCATATTTTAACGGGACTCAACTAGACAGTGTAGATAGATCCAAGAGCGAGCTTTATTAGAACGCAATGTGGTCAGAGAGGCAGGGTCGATCTTCAAACAAACAGTAATATCCAGGGCAAGAAAAAAATGTAATCCAAAAACAGGCAAAAGGTCAAAATACCAGTGAGCAGTCCAAAGTATCAAATGAAACAAGGCAATGAAACTAGATGATGACAATGACCATAGCAATGGCAATGACGAAAACAATGAAACAAGGCAATGAAAACAAGGAAAACACTTGGTAGAGTCCGCAACAGCAAAACAATACTTTGCAAGGGACTGTTTGGCATGGCCCTCTTTATATGGCTGCCAAACAGGAAGTCACCATAGAGGAAGCAGAGGGAGCGGTAACAGACAGTACTAGGTGAGGGCTCCCTCTTCTGGCGTGGGATTACAGAATCCTCCCCTCTAGGAGTGACTCCTGGCACTCAAAAAACAACAGTCCTGGAGGGTGGTGGGGACAAGGTAAACCAGGGGCTGGGACGGGGGGCCAGGTCTGTGTAGAGGAAGTGGACTTGGATTGTGGAGCAGTGGCAGACAGTGAAAGACTGGAGGACCTGGGCCATGGAGCAATGGCAGACAGTGAAGCACTGGAGGACCTGGGCCATGGAGCAATGGCAGACAGTAAAACACTGGAGCAGAAGTCCACCATGTTAGATCCCGAGGAGCCTGAAGCTATGGTGGAGCTGGCAGGGCAGGGAGCCATGGCAGGGCAGAAGACCACCAGATCAGAGCAGAAGACCAACATGATGGAGCCTGTGACTGCCACAGTGGAGCAGAAGAGCATGGCTGAGCTGGCAGGGCAGGAAGCCTGGGTGGAGCTGGCGACCAGCACAGCAGGGCAGACAGGAGCAAAGATCCCCACAGCGGAACAAATGACATCCACAGCAGAGCAACGTGGGGCTATCGAGGCAGGTGAACTACTTTGGACCGTGACAGGACAATCAGAGGGCTTGGGACCGGCCTTCTTGGTTGGGACAGGACAGGTAGAGAGTTCATGAATGACCTCACTGGTTGTGACTAGGCAGGCATAGAGTTCAAAGGTTGCCTCCATGGTAGGTTTGGGATAGGACAAGAGTTCATTGACTGTCTCTGTGACTGTTACTGGCCAGATACAGGGTTCTTGACTGGGTGAGAGTGTATTGCTAGGTGCCACCACCATGCAAGGAGCTGAAGCGAGCGCTGCAGCCCTGGGAGGTTCTGCAGCGTCAGCCGCCACCTCTGGAGATATTACAGCTGACACCGCCTCCTTGAGAGGTTCTACAGCAGAAGCTGACACCTCTGGAGTCTCTGCTGTGAACACTGCCTTCTCGGGAGGTTCTGCAGCTGAAGCCGCCACCTCTGGAGGCACAGGCGTGAACTCATGGACAAGAGTTGCCTCTGGCGCAGACTCGTGGACAGACGAGGCCTCAGGAGCAGACTCGTGGACAGACAAGGCCTCTGGGGTGCAGTGTGCAACCCACGATACAGCAAACACAGTAAAATTGTGGAATATTTTTACTATTTAAAATAACTTTACTATTTGAACATATTTAAAAATGTTATTTATTCCTGTGATCAAAGCTAAACCATTACTCCAGTCTTCAGTGTCACATGGTCCTTCAGAAATCATTCTAATATGCTGATTTGCTGTTCAATAAACAGTTATTATGATTATTATTATTATTATTATTATTATTATCAATATTTAAAATTAAATAATTTTTTCAGGATTCTTTGATGTATAGAAAGATCCAAAGATCAGCATTTATCTGAAATAAAAAGCTTTTGTAACATTATAAACTATACCATTATTTTACCAAAAGCTTGGAGTCAGTATAATTTTTTTGGGAAAGAAATTATAGAAATTAATACTTTTATTTAGCAAAGATGCTTTAAATTGATCAAAAGTGATGAGAAAGACATTGTTAATGTTACAAAAAAAATCAATAGAAAATTCAAATAGAAAACAGTTGTTTTAAATATTATTTTAAATATTTAAAAAAAAAAAAATACTGTTTTACTGTACTTTGGATCAAATAAATGCAGGCTTGGTGAGCAGAAGAGACTTGTTTAAAAACATTAAAAATCATACTGTTCAAAAACCTTTGATTTGTAGTGTACATTATACATGTCAGATATGTATGGGAATATAAATTTTCTATACTGAAGAGCATAGTCTAACATCAATCTTTTTTCTGACTGGTCTGACCTACTGAATTTCTAGGAATGTATTTGAACTATTCAAGGGTTTATGTTTGGTTTCCCTGTGATTTCAGTCACATGTATAATAGCATTAGTAAGACACACACACACACACACACACACACACTCACACTTGCCTGGGAAACAGAAATTTCTGACAACTAATTCGAAGTAAATCAGTTAATGCACCCAACGAGATTTATTAGTAAGCAAATTGCTTTTGTTCTAAATTCCAAAGTGCTTTCTGGCTTTACGTGACTAACAGTTGGTTTCCGATCATTATGATTAAGTTTTCTTTCTTAAGCCCACTAAATATTCACCCAGAGCCTCAAACATGGTCAAGCCCCTTTTAATGGGCCATGCTCAGGATCAGCCTTACCAACCTTTTAGGTAAAATACCGGATTTAAGAGGACAAATCCAGCATTATATTCATGTAATTCTTCTACATTTGTATGACCTTTAAATACCTCTTGAATTTTGACAAGGTGCTAACAGAAATAAATTAATTCTATAACGACAAAAATCTAATGCAGTTAAAAGAGATTAAGCTATAATAACCACCTTATTGTATTTATTCCTATAAATTAAAAGAGAGACAGGAAATAGGGGATAAAAAAAAAACTTTTTGTGAGAGGAATTTGAGATTTTTTAGTTCTCTCAGTAAAATATGCATTCGGCAACAAAGCTAAAGCAGTATAGCCCATTTTTTATTCCATGGTCACTTAAGAATATGATGTTTAAATATAATTTACAAAGCTGTGTGCTGGATGAAACATTGTGTTAAAATATATAGTTTTTTTTTTCTCCAATCAAAAACAAACGGACTATCAGAGCTCTAGTCATGTGCTTGTCTTGCATTACTGCTTTCCCTAGTGGACTTAACGGTATTTAAAAAAGTCACCTTCATAACAATCTAACTTTGTGACCCACTTGAATCTTGACTCCACCAATAACCTCAACATTATTTCCAGTGAACACTACCATGCAATAAAACAAAGACATATTTTAATACAGCGATGACAGACTAGCCTACCTCCTCAATCAACAGTAACTTTTAATATGGGTAAAACCAAAAACAAAAAGCAGATTATTCTGTTTTGAAAATCTTGTGCACCACACGTAAATACTTTTGTCCTAGTCAAGACCTGCCAGTTCTGATGAGTTAGATAAAAGCTATTTTTGGACTCTTTCTCTGTTTAACGGGAAAGCCAAGCCATGAACCCTTATCTCAAGCAAATCTCAAGTCCTTTCAGTTTTCAAGTGTCTGATATTTCCATTCTTGGCACAGACAATCTGGTATCCACTTATAGCCTTCACAAGTCCTGCCAAGTCAGGGAGATTATAAGGGGTGTGAGGGGAGGGTGCGGCATACGTGTGAAAACAGCCGTGGATGACTGATTTGGTTTTTGTACTTTTTTAGACAGAACGACCTTTAACCCAAAAACAACAGTATTTGTTGAAGAATAGTTTTATGGAACATGTTGAGATGAAACTTGGGTTTTGTTTATATGCACTAGGATAGTTTCGAGGTGAATATATCATTAGATTTGTTGACTGACCCATATATGACTCAACACGACTTGCTCTAGCCTAAACAATCTTCTGAACAGAGATTAAGTGCAGTTTGCTTTTGCTGTGTATGCTTTCAAGGTTTAAATGATAATGAGTTATGCTTCCTTTAATATAGTTATTTAACATTAGCACTTGACTTGAATTTATACAATGCCTGAGTTGTACATTTGAAAGTAACTTTAGCAGACAGATGTGGGAAAATTGGATCAAAGTTTCAAAGTGTAAAAAGAAGTTATGCAAATGGTGTTATAATGATCCATTGACCATGATCCCTTGGTTCATGATTTAAATCCATGGCTCCATCTTGTTTAACATTACATTTGAAAAAGTCACACACATCTCCAACTACATTGTGGCAGACACCTCACAAATCATTGCAATCACACACACTTTAACTGAAGCTTGTAAGACACATGGTGTAATTAAATCCAGATGTTGGCCTATTACCCAAGATCCTAACATCTGTCTAATATTAACCTTTACTGAAACTGATCTTTTGGAGACAGTGCTAAATAAAAACATAAATCTCAACAAAGCAGTGACAGAATTAGATTATAGGCAGGTGTGCATCAAGTACAATGTTACATTAATGTAAAATGTGAATGTATTTGTGCACAATACAAACACATGCACAGGCATGTGATCTACATGAGATCATTCAAACACACACGTACACACACAATTTTAAGTAAAAGTACTTGCTGTTCCTTGCACAACATTTCCCATTATCAACTCAGTGTTTGGTTGCATTGTCCCCCCTTGTTTCCTAATGTCTTATTCTAAATTAAGCGGAAACTGGACTGGTGTGGTTTCGTATGTCATTATGAAACGCCAGGTTGTTACAGGCTTTAAATTACACTGAAAGAACACGCTTTAAATGCTGAAACAGCACCACATGGAATTTCTTTATGCTTTAAAATAAAACAATATGTTATTTGAACAGTTACAATTTCTTGAGCTGTGGCAATATTTGTTTTTTAATTAATTAATTTGAATTCCAAGCACCACAAAACTGCTCATCCCCACCGCGATGTACAGAGCGAGAGTGCTTTATTTTCAGGTCAAAAACAGGTTTTTCTACCATTTAGGAAAGGAAAGGAAGTGATGTGACATGAGGCCAAGTATGGTGACCCATACTCAGCATTTGAGCTTTGCATTTAACCCATCCAAGTGCACACACACAGTAGTGAGTGTGTTACATTGTAACAGTAATGAACAAACACGCACACACACCATGAACACACACCCAGACATGCAGTGGGCAGCCATATTGGTATCACTGCAGCGCCCGGGGAGCAGCTGGGTGATCAGTCGTGGTATTGAGGGTGGAGAGAGCGCTGGTTATTTACTCCCTTCAATCCCTGCTGGACCTGGGACTTGAACCCGTAACCTTTTGATTATAAGCCCGACTCCCCAACCATTAGGCCACGGCTTCCCCATTTAAAATACAATAATGTATTCACAAGTATCAAATATATGTAAACGGCATAAAAAAACTAAACGCTGAATAAATATTATAAATGTATAATGAAAGTAGTGGTCTCCTGGAGTTAACGTTTAACAAAAATAGTTTACTTTGAAATAAAAATCACACTGATGATGTCACCTTCTTCCTATTTCATGAAGATCCATGAAGAAAGGTCCATGATATGTCGACTGTCTCTTTTCAATTATCAGAAATGTTCTCATTTATCTCATGATTTCATATGAAGCTTTTAGTTGAAATTACTGGTATGACCTGCTTTGTTGTTAGGGAACTGTAAAAAACTAGAAAACAAAAGGATTAAACTATATAATTTAGTGAGTATACCATGATTGATAACATGTGGTTTGATACCTTGTAGCAGCCATTTTGTAAAATGCATTTTTCATGAAAATTGTCACTGGTGTTACCTTCCTTATGGGTGAATAAATGCACAAAAGATTATTCATAAAGTCAAACGATGATCTAATAATGTGGTCTAAGTTTAGAAAAGAAATACATTTTAAGACTTTTGCCATACCAAAAGTGGACATTTCTGTAGAAAGACCCAATTACGGTTTGTTTAGTGCTGTAATACTGCCAAAATCCTGTTCGCTGCAGCAGCCACAGATGGCCAGTTTAAATTAAGGTGATCCTACACACAGAACCAGATACCTATGCCACTTTTAAGTTTACAAGAAACAATTGCGCAAACCTCAGCATGATCTGGCTTGGCTGGATTCCTAATCAAACATACCTGTCAAAAGTGTTCATTACAGCTGTCCGATCCTTTTTTAAGGGCATAAAAAATGATAATTGCCACATTAACATGAGGCCTGGTAATGTTAATGTGTTTCTTGCCAGCACACAGTTTTGTGTTTATGATTGAAGAGGAGGCCTGTGATCTAGGATTCTGAAAATGGGGATAATGCAACAAACGAGGTCTGGAAACACAGATGAAAGAACCCAAGTAAGGTTTTATTGCAAAAAAAAGGTGATTCACTTGATGACAGAAGACCAACCGCAGAGATCAGGGAGTTGTGTTTGGCAAATAGAGCTCTGAAAAGAGAGGGTAAAATGATAAAACTCTCCAGACCATTCCACTCCCCCCCACCCTCATTCCTCTAATTAGTAAAGTGTAAACTTACACAAAAAAATAATCTAAAAAAAAAGCAGTCAGTGTGTAAATGCAAAAAAAAAGCTGTTTGTTGTTTTATGTCCAAATATATGGAAGCTTGTTTCTGCAATGGAATTAAAAAAAAATTATTTTTCATCCCCATTCGTTACTGTTGATACGTCCGACAAGCCATGGCGCTCCAATGCAGTGAAAAAAAGACAGAGAGCAAGGTTATTTTTGGTATGAAACAATGTCTCAGCTTTCAAATTTTGTCATTTAAGAAGTTCAAACAATAAATACTGTTTTGTGGCTCTTTAATGTGTTGCGACAGATCGCTGTAGTGCCTCAGTTCAAGTGGCATATGAACTGATCATGTCTTCTTCTTTACTAGTTATAGCATTAAATAAACATGAATGAACATCAGAAGTTATCTTGTGTCAAGACACACCGTTTTTCAAGTTCAAGTCTACCAATGTAAATCTACTTGCCTGTTTGGTTTGTTTGTCAGACAAAAATGGCAGATTCAGCGTTATGATTGGTCAGATCGCCTGCCAATCAAACTCCCTGCGAAGGGTCAGTTCAAACGTTCTTCTCACAATTTCAACCGTCTCACAATGCACACTTTTCTCAGAATTCACAATTCACACTTTACATTGAATTTTTTTTTTACTGAACTGTGAGATAAAAGTTACAAGAAAATAAGTCACAATTACCTTTTTTTTTTAATCCATTGGAAACAAGCTTTTATGCTAATAAAGCTTTTATGTAGATTCATCTGTTGAATTCTATGAGTCTGAAACAGAGTGGAAAGTGCCATAATAAACCAATTTCTGTTTATAATCTGATATGACCTCTTAACCTAAAACTTAATGTAGTCTTGTGAATGAGATTTTAGGCAGCTTGTTGAACCCACATATTATAAATCATACAATTTCCCCACTCTCTCCATAGAGAAAAAAAAAATGTATATTTTCAGACATCCTTAGAAACAATGGCCTGGTGCCTGCCCATTAAACTCAATGAGTCTTTAACCTTGTGACTCTTTTTGTTGGCGTGAGAAATACTTTTGTTGTGCCCAATGTAGTCAGATTAAAAGCAGTCTCTTGACTGCCTGTGGTTTCTGTAAAGGCGAAAAGGAGCAGCCACACCATCAAACAGTGGGGAATAATCTAATTTAGATCTTACATAAGAAATAAAACAAATGTGAATTTGGTAGTGTTGTATTGGGTTACTTAACTTTTCTTACTCAAGCAAAGAAAAAAAAACTTTTGATCTCATGTTCTTTTAAAAAAGTTATGCCAAAACAACAACATCAAAAACATTTTTGTGATTCTCAGAAGTGAAAGCCATCATAGTTACACTTACACTGACCAAAATTATAAATGCAACACTTTTGTTTTTGCTCCCATTTTTCATGAGCTAAACTCAAAGATCTAAGACTTTTTCTATGTACTATTTCTCTCAAATATTGTTCACAAATCTGTCTAAATCTGTGTTAGTGAGCACTTCTCCTTTGCCGAGATCATACATCCACCTCACAGGTGTGGCACATGAAGATGCTGATTAGACAGCATGATTATTGCACAGGTGTGCCTTAGGCTGGCCACAATAAAAGGCCACTCTAAAATGTGCAGTTTTACTGTACTGGGGGGGTCCGGAGGGGTCCGAAAACCAGATCAGGTTGTTGATTGTGTCCTGTGGAATGTTGGTCCACTCCTCTTCAATGGCTGTGCGAAGTTGCTGGATATTGGCAGGAACTGGAACACGCTGTCGTATATGCAGATCCAGGGCATCCCAAACATGCTCAATGGGTGACATGTCCGGTGAATATGCTGGCCATGCAAGAACTGGGATGTTTTCAGCTTCCAGGAATTGTGTACAGATCCTTGCAACATGGGGCCGTGCATTATCATGCTCCAACATGAGGTGATGGTGGTGGATGAATGGCACAACAATGGGCCTCAGGATCTCGTCGCAGTATCTCTGTGCATTCAAAATGGCATCAATAAAATGCACCTGTGTTTATTGTCCAAATGCCTGCCCATACCATAACCCCACCGCCACCATGGGCCACTTGATCCACAACGTTGACATCAGCAAACCGCTCACCTACATGACGCCATACACGCTGTCTGCCATCTGCCCTGTACAGTGAAAACCGGGATTCATCCGTGAAGAGAACACCTCTCCTAAGTGGCAGACACCATCGAATGTAAGCATTTACCCACTGAAGTCGGTTACAACGATGAACTGCAGTCAGGTCGAGATCCAATGAGGACGACGAGCATGCAGATGAGCTTCCCTGAGACAGTTTCTGACAATTTGTGCAGAAATTCTTTGGTTATGCAAACCGATTATTGCAGCAGCTGTCCGGGTGGCTGGTCTCAGATGATTTTGGAGGTGAAGATGCTGGATGTGGAGGTCCTGGGCTGGTGTGGTTACACGTAGTCTGAGGTTGTGAGGTTGGATGTACTACCAAATTCTCTGAAACGCCTTTGGAGACGGCTTATGGTAGAGAAATGAACATTCAGTTCACGGGCAACAGCTCTGGTGGACATTCCTGCAGTCAGCATGCCAACTGCATGCTCCCTCAAAACTTGCAACATCTGTGGCACTGTGCTGTGTGATAAAACTGCACATTTTAGAGTGGCCTTTTATTGTGGCCAGTCTAAGGCACACCTGTGCAATAATCATGCTGTCTAATCAGCATCTTGATATGCCACACTTGTGAGGTGGATGTGAAGTGCTGACTAACAGATTTAGACAGATTTGTGAACAATATTTGAGAGAAATAGGCCTTTTGTGGACATGGAAAAAGTCTTAGATCTTTGAGTTCAGCTCATGAAAAATGGGGGCAAAAGCAAAAGTGTTGCATTTATAATTTTGGTCAGTGTATATAGAAGTGAACAGGAGACTAAAACAAATATCATTTTTGAGTTACCGTTTGCTAAAATTGCCGAAGAAATTAAAAATCTCAATTCCATGGCTTAGAAAGATGTCAAAGATGTCTTAGAAAGATGATATAGAGAAATAACGAGAAGAATAAAGTGCAGTAAACGGCAAAACTGTTTGCACTACAAACCAGTGTGTTCATAATTAATTAGAGTAATGTGGAAAGACACACCAGTTAGCAATATCACAGCTAAAAATAGCTGGACGTGGACAAGACCGGAAGCCAGACCAATAAATGGCCACGCCCACTCTTACTGGAAAAATAAGGTGGATTTATTATGTCAGTAACTGTGGAAGCACATCACAGACAGTGTAAAGGGTTCATCGAGTACCGTCCCTTAGAGCTACCGCATTACTTGTTACATTGAAGCATTGTGCCGTTTATACTGTTTGCATATTATTAATAACCAGTTAACACTTGATCTGCTCACAATATATTATTTTACAAGACTCTGTAAAATTCTACCACCTAATAAACACAAAAGTGAGTTGCGAATGACCTTTTTAACCATATGTGCCGAAAGTAACATTGTTATTTTGTCAAGGGTTTGAAGAGGGAAAAATCAAATCAAAGGAAATAAGAGATTGAGAGAACATTAAGAACTTGTCTTGTCAGGGTCAGCCTGACTCAGGGACACATCACATAAAAGACCAGGTTTGTGTTTAGTACATGATCTTGTGTGAAAATCTCTATGTTCATTTTCAAAATGCACTAAAGAAGCACACAGAGCCCTCACAGTACAATCATAAGCACTAGACTGCTGTAAGGCAGCTTTTACTTCATGACCCTGAACTCACTCTTCCCAAACCCTAAGATGAAGTTACAGTAAATTTCTCTTTTAATTTACAGGCTACTTAAAGGTTATTAAAGGACACATATGGCATCTGCAGGCACAAGCAAACAGCTGTGGATGGTTTGCTATGAAACACAGAATTCATAAATTCACCAAAAATACTATATGGAGTCTCAGCACTGATTTTGCATGTGGAGAAATGTGTCCAGTGTTCCCAACTTATGGTCGAAATACAAGGTTTACATCATCCTGACAGGAACTTTTAAAGCATCAAAAGAATAATTTACTGTGCACATCTTGGATGTAGTTCAATACTCCTCAACTCCCCAGGGGCATATCAGGTTCACCCGTATGCTTTCGCTCTCAGGTTATGCATCAGCAACGGTCTGCTCTATTCAAACATCCTCTCTACTGTCAGATATAATCTAAGGTAAATTCCAAGACCCAAACGGCAGGATTGCATCCTGTATTCCCATAAGCAGCTGTGTGTGCGTGTGTTTTTTTATTTTTTGTGTGTGTGTGTGTCCTCAAATTCCCCAGGCCAGACTCTCAGGCTGAAACAAATATAAACCACAGCTGGTTTGTCACACAGTTGAGAATTGTGAGCGATTAAGTAAGGCCAGTGAGGACTACAATTCAAATTCAACAGTATCCCTATGAAGTGCAGCAACCACAGAAAGAAAAAGAGACTAGTTATTTAAATTAGTATTGAGAAATTGAAATGCAAATGTGTGGCTTGTTGTTTCTGAGGATTCTGGTTGGAGATTTCAGACCACAAAATAATAGGGACTAATAAAATAAATTACACACAAACACAGTGAACTCGTACAAATACTTTGTGGGCCTATTAGAAATACGAGTAATTGCAGTCTTCTGGAAGGATCCTAAGAATGCATTATTATGTGATTTAAGTTTCTTAGTGTTTGCATGTGACAGTTCACTCAAAAATGAAAGAGATTTTCTCAATATTTTTTTTTTTTTTTTTTTTTTGCACTCTCAGATTCCAGATTTTCAAATAGTTATATCTCGGCTATAAAGCTATAAAGGCTATAAAGCTTATTTATTCAGCTTTCAGGTGATGTATAAATCTCAATTTAAAAAAAATTGACCCTAATGACTGGTTTTGTGGTTAACAAACACTACTGAAACACAGTAATATATAATTTATTAAAAGGGGTTACATTGACCTATTAAGATTTTGCCTACACCTACCTTGTAAATATAGAAAGTTTTCTGAGGTAAATATTCAATAACAATTACAATTTTAACAATATTTCAAGTGTGATTTATGAGATTTGTGTTTTGTATTTTTTCTTTGTAAAAGGCAAAAAAGTTGATCATACTGATTTCAACATTAAAGATTCATTAGTTTGAATATACACTGAACCAAACACTATCATAACATCTTAGCTGACTATTTTTGACAAAACATCTTAGTTGACAATTTAATATACTTTATTTTTGACAAAACATCCCATATTTTCGGGTTGTGACAGCACATCTTTGTTAGTGACAGCCATGTTTTGGTAGCAATTACATCACATTACAGAATTTTAACTCACATACTAAAACACGAAAACTTACTAAAATACAAAAAATTGCATAATTTTGTATATTTCCCCCCAAAAAGAATGACGTGTTACCTTTTGTCATTACCAAAACAATGATCATTGTTTCGGTTGTGACTGTTTCGGTAGTGACAATTTTCGGTACTTTTGGGCCCAGCTCAAAGATGCTAATCAGCACCTGATAAGCTATCACAGTACTGAACAGTTGTACACACATAAAAACTAAATGTTATGGAATAACACTCAAAAAAGTGTTTATTTGCAGAAAAAATGTGTTCGGTTGTGACGTTCCTTAAAGTTACACACAGATTTTCTGACTTTTGAACACAGTTACCTCAAAATGATGGGGCCCATGTACTCTATGAGAGAGAGGGACACATAAATGTTTCCTGGTCATAAATGTAGGGGTGTAGTTCAGATCAGTCTCAGCCAATGGACTAAAAAATATAGTATTGACAATTATTACATGAAGTTTCATAATTTCACAGAAAAAAAAAAAAAAAAAAAAATATATATATATATATATAGCATCTAAAATTTAAATACTTAAATGCTTTTTAAATGTGTTTTTTGGTTGTGGGACAGCAGTTTGCACCAATTTTGTAGAATGGCCCACATATGCAGTGTCATATACCTGCCTGAACTTCCTTAATCTGCCATACCTCACATTTAACAGTTCATGTTAGCCATTAAACGTGTGTTCTTCACACACTTCATTCCGAGACTTCCAAGAAGAACTTTTGTCCCTAAGCCTCTTTGCGTTCTTTGTTTTCCCCTATCGGCACCTCTCAATTCATTTCCAGCCCGGCCTCAACATGAATTGTCCTGAACCTCATTTCACACAGTACCGTACAAGTCTCTGTCTGATTATCTGTTATTGAAGCCGAGCTGGGAACATGTCGGGAGAGGAGAGATAAAAAGAGACAATGCGATAAAGAATTACAGTGAACAAAAAAGAGAGAAAAGAAAACAAAACACGGAACAGAGAGTGCACAGCATGGTGGTGGAGGAGGGCTGATCATTGCGGTTATGTTGCT
Source organism: Labeo rohita (assembly GCF_022985175.1). NCBI lineage: Eukaryota > Metazoa > Chordata > Actinopteri > Cypriniformes > Cyprinidae > Labeo > Labeo rohita. The sequence continues at coordinate 28,249,597 of NC_066875.1, read as the reverse complement.
GTATGTTGGTGGCACTCGTGACAGCAGGCTCAGAATGTGCCCAGCAGGACACGAAGCCAGTCGCGCACTGATAAACACCCAAGAACACTCACAAAACCACCATTGTTCCTGTGCCTGCCTGAACTTTGTCAGCTTGACCCCTTTTTTCCTGGACATTTTATGACACATGCACATCAGAGTAAAGATAGGGACAAAACAGAACAAGATTATGCTAGGTCTTCGTCGAATTTGTGAGGAAAATGTTCAATCTGAGTTATGGTCCCTGAGAGGGAAAAATAAAAGCTTGACTTTTTGTTTGTCAAGCGTAGCTGACTGATATGGTGTATTTTGAACGCTCATCATGCAGTCCTGATTTGCTGTGACTTAGATTACACAGTCAATATGCTGTACAGAACGTCTGATTGAATGCTTATTTGATTATTGGTTAAACTGCCAAAAACATTGATTCCCATCAAAACACTGTGCCCACACAATGTCCACATTTCTCCAGTTTACCCAAGCTTGCACTAGTTTTGAGTACAGAGCAATTTTTTCCCAGGCTTCAGAAATGTTGTCAAAACAGGCCCGCCATCCTGCTTGATACCCCGCTGTCAACATGCAGGCAAGATTTCATAATTCTCTCCCAGTGGAACATGCTCATCTCGTCTCTGAGACAACTATCTGTGGAAGTCTGCTATAAATACTGTTCAACAGGACATGTCGTTACTTTATAATTGAGGATCAGCATTTTGAAAAACTTCATATATTGTCCAGTTACAGGATGATTAAAATCCAATAATTATCTCAGCCAATATAAAGGTAGAACATAGTCATGACCACTAGTGGTCAAGTCAAAAAACTTTATATATATAGCCTAAAAAATTATATACTATATAAACCTTTACAATAACTGCCATTAGTTACGCCTGATGAAACATTAAATTGTGTTGAGTTAGAGTGTAATAAAACACGCTGAACTGTTACGTAACATCTCAGTGGTATAGGCTACGTTCCAGTCTTGTTCCGAAAAGGCTTTCAGTGAACAGCGTTGTTGAAAAATGGTGCAGCAAAATAATTCAGTAAGCACTAATTCAATCCAGACACCCTCCCATTTCTTGGAAGCTTCTCTCAAAGTTTAGTGACTTATGTTTCTACATCTGGACTCCACTTGTCCAGTAAAAAGCGGAAAACAGAAGACTTCCACTAGACTGTCACTATGTACAGAGACCCATGGTGATTCTTACTAACTTCCAAATCACATGCAAAATCATGTGCAACAGAAAAATCTGAAACCAGAGAACTTCATTAAATACTGAAGAAATATCACACGAGCATTAGTGCTGTTGTCCCGAAATCCAAATATCTGTTATCCACTTATAGGCACCAGTGATGGGAATAATGCCGTTATAAATAAACAGCGTTATTTTTCTCAGTAACAAGTAATCAAACAAATTACTGTTTTCCCCGTTACAACGCTGTTATCATTGCTGACAATAAAACGTGGCTTTACTACAATTTATTCTAATATTTTGTATAATTTTATTTTTCAGTTCATCTGAATGGATGCGCACCATACCTGTATTTGACAAACCGTAAATTTTAGTGTGAAGGCACACAACTAAGTTAGCCGTTACTTTATCTCACACACACGCAAAGAAAGATACAGCGCAAGAGAGTTTTATATACCATGCAGAATACACGCGCTACATGTAAATTATATTCTTTGCTGTATTTTCCTGTCAAAATAATGGAGTTCCTTTGGAATTCTTCAGCTTTTAAGAACTGCCGGTTTCTCCAGGAGTAGGCAAAACTAATGCGCAAACAACAATCTCATTGGCTGGCGCTCACCTATTATCGTCCCTGTTTTTTTTAGCAAATCAGCTCGAGCGAACACAGACAACATGATTAATATTCATGAACCCAGCAGTTCAAAAAAATCTTTTCATTTAAATTTCATTCATTTAACTTATTTAATATTGGGGGCATCCAAATTATTTGACATATTAATTTTTTTTTAAAAAAGAAACACAATAGTTATTTTCTCTGGTAATTAGTTGCTTTCATAATGATGTAACTCAGTTACTAACTCAGTTACTATTTGTGAGAAGTAACTAGTAACTATAACTAATTACTTTTTAAAAGTAACATGCCCAACACTGATATGCACAAGGCTTTATGCTGCCTTCAAGTGTACCTAAGACACTCATATCTCAGAGCCTGGCATTTGTTATTACGACATGTCACATAGTCAAGTTGCAAACATAACACAGAAGTAGCCTTAAAAAAACACGAATAGAGTGTTTTCATGTTACGTCTTCAATCCGGAGGTCGGACACTGCGGCGTCACTATACATAAAAAATGCCATTGAACTGAATGGAACTCATGCACTAGCTTGGTGAAAAAACTCAATGAAAAAAAAAACAAGTGTGGTACAAGTGTGCGCAATGGTGTACCAGTTCGAAAGCCATGATGAAAGTTTGAGCAAAGCATGGGAACTGTTCTGTCATTGGCTGCACTGACAAGCACAAAACACTAGAGTCCCAGCCTCAGAGGAGACATTAGTGGATTTATTTATTTATTTACTGTATATTTCGCTGCTGCCACACAGATCCAATATAAACGTGATTTCTTACCCAGCTGTTTACCTTCACAGACATAACTGACTGTTTTTGTAACTCATGTGTGTTTTTAGCATAAATGTGTGTGTATTTGACAGTTTAAGTGCAATAAGACATGTGACAGCTGTTTTCTGTGTGCATGCTTCAGATGTGTGCACTCAGAAAATCCTATATCATAAGTTTAAATTAATACGGCTTAAAACACATGATTTAAGCGTGATAGACATGATAATCAAAACCAAACAGATATTTTTTGAGTATCTGAGCTGTAAATGCATCCCCATTCTGGAAAAGGGGGCAGGGAGCAGCAGCTCATTTGCATTTAAAGAGACATAAAAACAGTGTGTTTCTGCTTCCACTCAAAATAGGCATTTTTGAGCTGAAACTTCACAGACACATTCTGGGGATACCTGAGACCTATATTACATATTGCATAAAGGGGCACAATATGTCTCCTTTAAAATAAAAGTCACTGATTATAATTTACATTAGGTGTTTTTTTTTCTTCAAAAAATAAATTTGACCCTTTCAAGGAAAGCCTGTTCATTTGAAGACCATATTTGCAAAGCCTTTAACTAACCATAACTACAAAAAAAAAAAAAAAAAAAAAAAAAAAACTAACTAAAATAATATTTCAAATTAACAACAAAATCTGACATAAACTGTCCCATAAAGACTGTTTATATCAGGGGTGCTCAATCCTGGTACTGAAGATCGACTTTCCTGCAGAGTTCAGCTCCAACCCTGACCACCACACCTGAACTAGCTAATTAGGATCTCAAGTAGCACTTGATAATTACAGACAGGTGGGTTTGATTAGGGTCGGAACTAAACACTGCAGGAAAGTCGATCTCCAGGAACAGGCTTGGGCGCCCCTGGTTTATATAATGCTCAAATAGCATTAACATCTCACAACACTGACTGTTTCTATGGCAACCAGAGCATCTAATAGCAGCTGCATGACTGCGCAGGACTTATTCCTCTATATTGCACATAGCACTTTCTCCCATTTATATGAGTGCACTGTCTTTGTATATCTAAACCCTTTGTTTTTGCATACTGTTATCTAATAATAATATTAAATTGACCTAAAGGCCAAGAACCCATACCTGTCCTCTGCATTTAACTCATCCAAGTTCATGCACACAAGTCCAACACTCTAACCATTAGGCCAAAGCTGCTCTCTTGACACATCCTATTTAATGTCACAATTTGGAACTCATAATTAACCTGCTATATTTTAGACTCCATTCGAAGGGCACATCAGATGCATTTACACCAGGTCAGAATTACTGTATAAAATTCCGGCATGTAAAATGCGTTCACATCCTCGTAGAAGTTGTAATTATTATTTGTAAAGTTGACTTATTCCACCTGGACAACCCAACACACACTCAAAATCAAGTATAGGTCCCTGCAGTATGCTGGGGGGCGTTGCCCAAACAATTAAACTGCTTTAACCCACTGAGGGCAAGGTTTAGGGATGGGTCTTCATGATTTCATCCAGTCGATTAAAGAAGTTTAAAAGCTCACTGTTTGTAAAATGCCCCTTTTTGGTCTGTTTTTTATTTGTTTTGGTAGTGGCGTTCAGCAATAAAATGTAGTTGAGCAGTTATTTCAAAGCATTTAATATGAGCAATTCCTATAACTGATCATAGATAATAAGGCAGGAACAATCTAAAAATAAATGCAAGCCCACAATAGAGTTTAATGTAGATTTAAACTATCTAATGCCCTACTAAATAAAGTATAAGTTTATTAATAACGTTGACATAACCACTGTTACTTGTATAGTTTTGGTTCATTGATTACTCAAAGACAGATTCCGAAAATGGAACAGCGAGTAAAACGTCCGATTCTCATCTATAAATTATGGAAAAAATGACATGGTGCGAGTGAATACATATTTTGTATAAAACAAAATAAAATAAACTTTTATTTGCAAGGACAGTCTGGTGCTTCTGACTCACAGCCTGTAAGTACGTTTTCATATTTAAAAATTTGCTACTGACTATTCAAACTCGAGTTTTGCACTGTGTAGAGTAGTGCTTGTTGTTTGTAGTTTCTATGATCACAAATGCAGACATGGTTTTATGTTTACACGGTGCGACACAACACAACACAATGCAGCGCAGCACGTAAAAAGACAGTATGAGTCATTATGATCAATAATTATGTCCCCACTGGATGCAACAAATCCCTCATTTATAACGGGTTTATGTCTCGTCACGCCAGGAGAGACCATCACAACATGGTAAGGGGCGTAACATTTCTTGAGGTATTCAGCCAATCACAACGCACCTGATAGCTGGCTAATCAGAGCACACCGCGCTTTTCAGAACGACGAGCTTTGTAAAAATCGGCGCGTTTCAGAAAGGCGGAGCAGAGGGGAGCAACAATAATGTACAGTATGTGGAAAATAATGTGTTTTTTGAACCTTAAACCATGTAATCACGTAACGTTCTTTTTGGCAACATCATATGACCCCTTTAAATGAATCAGTGTTTTCGAATGAATCATTTGAATATATCACTCATAAAGATGGTCACTCAAATTCAAGCACAGAAAATAAACCACTGTTGTATAAAACTATTTAGAGATTTCCTAACAATAAGTAATAACTCATATACAGGACGCAGAGTGACAATACAGTGTGTTTTCATGACATCCTGAATCTTGCCAAGTGTTATAAAAAAACAACACTCTTTTTCACTCAACTTGAATAAAACATCAAAATCAACTGTACACTAGGGGAACAGTGTAATATAACATCAAAAAAAAAAAAAAAAAAAAAAAAAAGAAATCACATTCTGTCCTGCAAAACACATGGGGCAATGTGTGAATCAAATCTCCCTAGAGATTCTTCTATTGTCATAAAAATGTGACAGACAAACCATTGACTGAAATTCCGTGACTGTCTCTGTTTTGTTTGTGCAGAGACAAGCAGCCAATCACGTATTCTGTCTGGATTACGTTCAGTGGTTTCCTTCCATGCTTTCTTCCTTCCGTGTCAGATTTTTCCAGCGCATTCATATTGCAGAATGTCTGAGATCATCTACACCATTTTGGAATGGGACTGTAACATGCATGGCAATTTTTTTTTTACGCAATTATCACAAGAATTTCAAGGACACTGTAGCGCTTTCCACAGTGTGTGGGAGCTATCAGTATTTCCACCAGCACCTGCCTCTGTAAATCAAAAAGATGTGTTTCATTTTGGTTGTTCTGGTTTTTGGCCATGACTTTGAAGAGGCTCTTGAACATTTCAAGGCCTATATTAATGCAGTTTTATAACAGAGATAAGGTGATTTATGTTGGTATTTTATTTGTTTTCCTAACCCTCACAATTTGTGGCCTTCGCATTTTTAACGATATAGGTCGAAATTAATTACATTAACCAAAACTAGTGCTTTAACCTTTGCTTTTTGTGTTCATGTAATGATGAAGAATGACAGCAGGAAAAAGACAAGGGTTTTCTATGGCTGCAAATAAGATGCACCTCCGTTTGCCAATCATTTCTCTGCTCTGCTCACATTCAGCTGAAACTGTGAGACCGTTGCTGGCAACTTGAGCTAGGGCTCCGTTCCCTGTGTCACACTGCCATAAAATGTGGTTCCAAGTATTGTGTGTGTCCTCCGTTTCGAAGAAGACAGCAACAAAGCTGGATAGCTCTAATGTGATGACTGCCCAGACTCATGGTTCTGAAAGCTGCAACCACTTAGACATTTCTCAATCCTTGTAGTTTCTCTCAGGACACAAGCTCTTCTACACTTTTTTTATTCTCTGATTTCACCCACCCGTAGACTGTTTTACCCCTACAAATATTTCATATTAACAATTTTTTTTTTGCCATTAAAAATAAAATACAGTAACTACACATTGTGTCAGAAATACTGTGACTGTCTTAGATCAAGCATTTTTAAACCTTTTAATGCCACTTTGTAGGAACCTTAAATACAATTTATATTTAGGCCTACTGTATTATTTGGAAAATATTTACTTGTTCACCTAACATATACAGTAAACAATGTATCATTGTTTAATCATATGTTAATCTGTTTCTGAAGGGTCAAATTATTGGCACTACTAAACTAATTACTTTTAATTAAACTAAAACTACTAAAATTGGGTTAAGAACTGTCCAACGCATTATTAAAAACTGGAAGGATAATGGGGAACCATCATCTTCCAGGAAGAAATGTGGTCGGTAAAAAATCTTAAATAATCAACAACAATCATGGGTAAGAAGAGAGGTGGATGAAGTGATGCAACCATCATGCCTACACTGTAAAAAACAATTTGTTGAGTCAACTTAAAATAATTTGTAACCTGGCTGCCTTAAAATTTTAAATTCAGTCAACTCAAAAAAAGTTTATTCAACTTGAAATGTTAAATTATACTAAGTGACAACTTAAATATTCGAGTTGAATCAACTTAAAATTTTAAGGCAGCTGGGTTACTTACCCATCTGTTAAGTTTAGCAAACACAAATATCTAAGTTCTTACTACAACTTAACATTTCAAGTTGACTAAACTTATTTTAGTTGACTGAACTTAAAATTTTAAGGCAGCAGGGTAACAAATTATTTTAAGCTGACTCAACAAATTGTGTTTTTTATTTTTTACAGTGTTCAAGCCCACAAGCCTGTGGGGGCAGTGCTGTGATACAGGGTTGCTGCAGTTGATCAGGTCTAGGTTCAGCAATGTTATGTGCCCAAAAAATGAGGTCAGCTGACTACCTGAATATACTGAATGACCAGGTTATTCCATCAATTTTTCTTCCCTGACGGCACGGGCATATTCCAAGATGACAATGCCAGGATTCATCGGGCTCATATTGTTAAAGAGTGGTTCAGGGAGCATGAGACATCATTTTCACACGTGGACTGGCCACCACAGAGTCCAGACCTTAACCCCATTGACAATTTTTGGGATATGCTGGAGAAAACTATGCGCAGCAGTCCGACTCTCCCATTATCAAGACAAGATCTTGGCGAAAAATTATTGCAATTCTGGATGGGAATGAATGTTGTGACATTGCAGAAGCTTATAATCAAAGCTAAGGGCGGTCCAACTAAATATTAGAGTGACTTTTTTTTTGGACGGGCAGTGTATATGCTGTGTCAAAAAATCAAAAAATAAGTGTGAATCTTTCTATTTATTCTTAAATGTTTTAATTATTATAAAAAAATTTAATATGCACGTTTTCTATTTTTTTTTGTTTTGTTTTGTTTGTTTCAATATATGTGCATGTTAAGTATAAACATAATAATATGTTCAATATGTTCACATATCAAATAAATCAATAAATTTAATATATAAAAAAAAAATCTTTGTAGGTCAGAAAAAAACGTTGGTGTCAGAAAAAAAAATGTTGGTGCTTCTGTTATGTTGTTCTCCTCCCAGTATGTTAACCAATGTCGTAGTCCTGGGTGGGCAGGCACACACAATGCTAAAAATGCCTGAGGGGGGGAACAAGGAGTTTTCTGGAAACATTAAAAGGCCATGACTGTTCTTTTTTGTGATGCCATTGTTTCTTTGCTCTAGATTCCCCTTTTCTGGTGCGCCACCTCCCTCTGAGTCCACTTCCCTAAACACAGCAAGGGCTAAATCTCCCTTTGTGGAGGAGAGGAAGAGCGTGCTACACCAGCAGCAATCCCAGGAGACTCCTGTTGAGGACCTGGCAACAGAAGTAAAGGATCCCCCTGACTGTCCTCATGTACCCCAAAAAAACAACCACTATGCACAACCCCTGCTGCCATAATCATTGTTCCTGGCATGCGAGGTACAGAGGGAGCTGGGAAGTGGCATGAGGTGGAATGGAGAGGCACAATCGCCCTTTCTTTATGTTGCGGCGAGGGTAAGGGGGGGGTCAGTGAGGTATGCCCCAACATCAATTATAAAGAGAAAGTGATAAGAATTGCTTGTCAAAGCACAGACAGAGAAGATTCCAAGGTCAAATTCCCAGAGGGCATGCCTCTGACCTTTTTATTCATTCCTTTGACCCTGCAAAGCTGTTGATTCTGTACGCTCAGTTTTCAAATCAAGTCCAGTGCCAAGAACTCCCAGTCTCACTCTATACGGCCACCATTGGGGAAATTAGAGCAAATGCTTGAACAAAAATATCCGGAAAAAGAGGGATGATCAAACTGGAGGAAAAGAAAATGAGGGTGTGACTCATTCTGTGTGATAATAAGGACCAACTGAACACAGCAAATAATTGCACAATAGGTTTCAGTTAAAGTAACAGCAGTTAGCAGTTATAAATAACCATTTGATGCATTTCGTATGTATTGAACACAGCGAAAATAGCATTTATTGACAAAATTTTTTGATACTGTCAGCAAGCTGAATATGGTTACCAACAGCGTTGGGGGTAATGCATTACAAGTAACGCAAGTTACGTAATAATATTACTTTTTCAAGTAACTAGTAAAGTAACGCATTACTTTTGAATTTCTAAGAAAATATCTGTCTTACTTTTTTCCCCATTTATTGATTGACATGTCTCCTGTCAGGAAATTGGGAGTAAAGATGATGTTACAGCATTCTAGACTAAATGTGAACATGCATTAATTCATCTCACTCACAAAAAACAGATTCAGTATAAAAACAGTGAAATGCAAACTCAGAATATGACGCATCTACTGTAGCCTACGTTTTCGCTGTGTTCACCCCTCATCACACCACAGCTGTTTCCTCCAGCGAAAATGAAGCACATTAACGCATACTTTATAAAACGATCCTGTTGCCATTTTCATTTGAAAATTTAACTTTCAGTTGTTTCTAGTGCATGTGGCAAAGAGATTTGCATACTTCAGCTAAGGAAAGAGGCTTGTACTAGAAATGCAAACAGTAACATTTTGTATTTGTACAGTAAACAGGTGTGTGAGATCAGAAAGACTTGTATTTGGCTTATTCAGTAATTAAATGTTATACCTATCTATACAATACAGTGGAATATTGCAATAAGTATAGTATACCACCCCTATTAGTCAAACACTTTTTATTGTATTTATTTATTTATTTAATTAATTTTTGTTATTATACCCTCATTGGGGGCTGAGCCCCCCCTAAAATGAAAATCCTAGAATCGCCCCTGTTGAACATTATAACAATTCGCTTTATTTACCGGCGTTATTTATAAATGTAATAACTTTTGTGCTTATTTGTGTTTAACCTAAACTACAAGTAGCATTAATATAGACTTACATACCGGTAGCCTATCTAAATATGATTTTATAATTTTATGCTATATTGAGCTACCTCATTACCCTCCACTATAATGAGCAGCAATAAACTACATTTTGGTATTTTATAATGCCTAGTCATACTTCTGTGGATATTTTGGTGAAAGTAACTCAAAAGTAACTTAAAAGTAGTGTAACACATTACAATTCAGAGAAAGTAATATTGTAATGTAATTACTTTTAAAAACAGTAACTAGTAATATATAATGTATTACATTTTGGAAGTAACTTGCCCAACACTGGTTACCAATGAATGGGACACTACATTTTATTCGAAACCTGTTTGATATTGACTCATATCTTCTATACTAGTACAATGTATATACTTTTTAACCTCAAACGCTTATCTTGTTTATTCCCTGCGACGCCCATGCGAACTCGTTGTAATCTGGTCAGTACAGTTAGGATAGATTGAAAAACTCCCATCTCATTTTCTCCTCCAACTCCAAAATCACCCTACATCACTGTTTTAGCTTTGTAAAGGGCTTTGTAAACACTGGGTCAGTACTTCTGCAGCGATAAAAGGACAATTTTGAAGCTGGAGGAGTTAATAAATATAATAATTGTACAATTGTACATACTCTGATCGTTTCGCTAGATAAAACCCTTCTTCCTCGGCTGGGATCGTTTAGAGCCCTTTGAATCTGCACTGAAACTGTATTTTGCAAGTTTAAACTCACGGGCACAACAGAAGTCCACTATATGGAGAAAAAATCTAGAACGTTTTCCACAAGAAACAATTTCAATACAACTTAAAAAAAAAGACACGAACATCTTGGATGGGGGTGAGTAAACTACATGTAAATTTTTGTTCTGGAAGTGAGCTTCTCCTTTTAAATGCCAAAGGACCGTTCAAATGCCAAATCAGATTTTAAGATTTAGTAAAATTAATTAAATTATTAATTATGGAGGGAATAGAACCTTTTTTTGTAATTTACACTCCCTAAAACAACACAGGGAAGAAGAAAATGCAATTACAGAAACCATCATGCAGAGTAACAAAGACTATGTGTCTTGACAAGTCAGGCAGACTAAGTAGTTAAAAAGACGGTCCTCAAGCCACTCTGTCAATGAGCTCAGCAAATTCGCATGGTGTACGGTTACCAGCCAGATACAAAGTTCAGGGGTCCGCTTTTCTTTTTGATTAACAAGACCATAAACGTGTCTGTCACATTCCGTTTCTGAGAAACTTAATATGTACTCATGCAGAATAACTTCATGTTTTGTTCTGCTTCCTGATTCTAATTTTATCAGGCAAGGGGAGCAGTGTACCAGGGCCAAAGCATGAGGTTCATATGTATGTGTGTGTGTGTGTGTTTATGTTACTGCCAGATTCTCCCTCCACTCTCTGCTCATCCTTGGCATGGGCCTCTTAAAGACAGCAGTGCTTTCTTCGGTCGTACAGTTCTTGTCAGGTCAAATCTCAGCCTTTGCCAAGAAGTGCATGTGCCAGGGTATGATGAACTCAATCTTAACAGCTTTACCTTGATTGGAGCTAAAGTCAGTGACACCAGGCATTCAAATTGCTATCTTTATAGTTATCGTTCTTAATGTGAATGGGCCTTAAGACTTGTTAGTTTTAGTTTTAGCACAGGAGTTTAAGGGATCCCTTTGCTGACGGAAGTCGAAGCCCAGATATTTAAGTTTTATATGTGGGAAAGTGTGTGCGAGGGTCATTCCCACCCCATATAAACTCACTGGCCCCTGCTTCATTCTCTGTTACTGACTCACACCGCTGCCAAGAGAGACAGAGCCCAAATGTTCTCTTTAAAAGCAGGTTAGCTTTTACTGCTTGGGCCACATGAGCTGCATGCTCAGCCAAAAACTGTTAGTTAAACTTTCTGACGTGCACGTCCGCTAGTACGGCGTACTGGGATAGAAATAGAGCTCATTGTTCAGCAGATCCTGCTGGGGAGGTTCAAATTATTATGGAGCGTGCTTCGCCACATTCGTAGAATATCATGCCTGTTCTGTAGATGTGTTTGGAACGGCGTCACCTCTCCAGTCTCACCTCATTTGACTCCCTCCGGGGGACCATGGGGGTTGGAACAGGTGCATCGCTAAATAATGCAGAAAACCCATGTTTGTATTGGAAACAAACTCATCCAAAAATGTTCCTAGAGGAATTGAATTGCTTAGCCAAAATGTTCCAGAACTCCAGATGTGCTTATTCCCTGACAGGAGCCATTCAACCGCAGGACAAGCTGGACTTCATTGGCACAGGCAATTCGGTGTCACATTCCTCGATTCCTCCCTTCCAAAGCAGAGAACAGACACCACTTGAGTTCTTTCCTGAGTTATAACCCTAAAGGGGCCCACTCAGATGCCGTTAACTGGGGGGGAGGTTTGGTCAGTCTTTGCACACCGTATGGTATTTCACTCAAATGAGTGAAGACTTTTGAAGGCTGGGGGTCTGCAGCGGGCCAGTTATGAATGATGGGCTTGTAATGTATTGTTTCCATTCAGCCACTGGATAAGCATTTTGTGCCACAAGAGAATACGAGCGGCCTTCATCAGGCCTTGTCACTTCAAGCACACTCTGGAGTGCAGACACATAATGCTAAATGAAAACACATGCCATCAACCAGAGTTTGTCCATCTGTAAATCAATTATTAAGAAAATTTTAATCAAGCCGTCTAGTAATTAAAATAATCAAATTCTGTGCTGGAAAGCCAGTTAAAACATGCAATGCTTTGTGGCACGAGAACACAGCTTTGCTTCAGTTCACACATTCAAACAACAATGATATTTATCAGCACAAACCATGGATATAAATTATCATGCATTCTTGATCTGATCTGGGGCCATATTATAGAGATAATCTCACTCAAGAATCATGTCTGTTTAGTAACCATAGTGATTTCAGTTAGGATGTCCTTTAGGACAAAAGACTCCCTCCTCTTTTGAAAGGATTTGCTCATATGCCCCACAGGAATGTGTTTTGTAAAATAATGCTTATGTAACGAACAAAACAAATGAGTTAGGCACCAAGCCAAATGTTAAGAGTATCTGCAAGATGTTCACATAACAGATGGTAATGAAGCCTTAAATACCTTTTAAATATGTGACCTGATACGGATAAGCTTCTGCTCCTTGTACTAGACTGCTATCCTGCTCACCCAAAACATCTATGTAATAGACATTTTATGTGGAATATCTTTAGACATTTGCCATTATATAACACAACTGTTGTGAAATGGCAGATTTGTCATTTATTTTTTCATTTATTCTTTATTATTCAACGTTTTAAATGAAAAATTTGATATGAATGTTTCGACCACGTGAGTAGCACTTTATACTACAGGGTCCATGGCACACACATTGCACTGGCATAACTACAGCATTAACAAGAGCTAATAATTACAATGTGTAAGCTTCTCCAGAAAATAATATTCCAGTTCACGCCAAAATGTAATTTCTGTCATCATTTACTCTATCTGTTGTTCCAAAACTGTATGACTGACGTTCTTTTGAGGAAAGTGAACTAAGTGAACTGTTAAATTTTGCTACGTAATATGCAGCAATTAATTAATGTTTTCGTAAACATTTTTTTCCAAGCATGATATTACTGCCATCTCCTGGAAAACTGTCTACAGTGCAAGACTGATGTAAAACAAAAACACAAACTTGCAACAGAACAAAATAACTTCTACTACTACTTCTAATAACAATTATAATACATAAAAACGTGATTATCTCAGATTTTATGTTATGAATTGAAAAAAGCTTCCAGCTGAAATCAACACAGACCTTTACAAGTAAACATTTTTGCTTTGTTATTAAGTGCTAAGGACTTTTAATTTGAAATAAACGCGTCGTGTAACGGTTTTCCCGGATGTGGGTGCGTCGGTCAGCTATTTAATACACAAATTGTCACTACTTGCTGAGAATACTGGATAGAGTGCCGGTGTTATATTATAAAGGTTTTTTTCTGATATTTGTGAAGTCATTTAAGCAGCTTTGACTGTTTAGATGGATAAACGCTTGGATATTGATCGAGCTATTCGCGGTTACTGTAAGATGTGGTTTGTTTGCAGAATGATTAGTTAACGGTATAGTCAGTCGTGCTTTCCGCACACAACAAGCGCTTCACATTCGGTCAGTTTCACGTCTCTAATTTGTTTGGTGCTCTACGGCAAGTTAATTACTACTTCTAGAAGATATTGGTTTACCCACGGGATGAGAGCTTGATGAGAGATTTAGGTTACTAAGACGCCTTCTCCGCTGTCAGGCTGCAGATACAGTAAATGAGTAAAGATAGTGCTAGCCGTCATTCAGAGCTGTTGTGTTGGTGCTGTGGATGAGGCGCAAAGATGTGTCAGGTTAGTGGTAGTTTTCGTGTAAAGAAAAAGCAGTGCAGGTAATGTTGGCTGATTCAGATGTGGCGGAGCAGCCCAGAGTTCTGACATCAGTTACCGTGCAGGTGAGTTTTGTGATTTACCATAAGCTGGGTTTTAGTGGATCAGTAACCAGTGAAGATATCTGATATATGATGAAAAAAACACGTGTGCCAAGTTACTTAGATTATAATGTACTCATGTGGAATGCATTTTTCAGTGTATTTTTGAAAAACGTTAAAACAGTTTTCTACAAGAACTGTTTGGATGTCTATAAAAATGACATAACATTTTAATATAATATTCTAAAAGCATTTCCAATCAATTCTGGGTGAAATAATTAAAAATGCAATGATTCAGAACGCTGCTTTTTAAACATTATTTAAAAAAATTCTGCGGAGCATTATTCTCTTACGTACCACAGAAGAAACAAAGTCATATGGATTTGGACAACTTGAGGGTTATTAAAAGATTACAGAATGACCCTTTTTGGGTGAGCTATCCCAAACAAAGCAGTAGGTCCGCAGAGTCTAATCCAGGGGTTCCCAAACTCTGTCCTGGAGGGCCGGTGTCCTGCAGAGTTCCAACCCCAGTTAGATACACCTCAACCAGCTAATCAAGCTCTTAACTAGGCATGCTAGAAACTTCCCGGGAGGTGTGTTGAGGAAACTCTGAACTCTATAGGACACCAGCCCTCCAAGACTGAGTTTGGACACCGCTGGTCTAATCAAACTGGTAATGTGCTTGAAGTAAACCTTCTGCTCTGTTTTAATGCCAGGAGTGACAGAAGGAGGTTTCCACTCTCATGGATGTCTGCAGTAAGAACTCCAACCGCACAGCCCCAGTGAGTGAGGGCGTACCCCGGAGAGCTGATGTGCCCCTATGCTCTCGGACCAATGGTTGGAGTTGGCCCCCTCACCCTTTCCAGCTCCTGGCCTGGCTGCTTTATCTCTACTTTGCTGTCACTGGCTTTGGTGTATTTGTGCCTCTGCTCCCCACATACTGGATCCCAGCTGGATATATTGTATCCTTGCTTTACAGTTTGTCACATGGCCCACACAGGAGCAATTCCTGCGCACATCTGCTTCTTATTAATATACATCTGTTACCCTGTAGCAGTCATTGCAAGTTCTTTTGTGTAGCTTTGTGTGAATTATATACAGCTAGTCTGATTTAAATGGTTACGAGACTCTCTTTTTTGAATAATTATTAGTCTTTAACTCAGAGCTCAGTGTACAGGCATTACATTTGTCTGTCACCTTTTCATGCACCTGATGGCCGTCTCCATCGACCCTGCAGATTACAATGTCAGAGCTAAGAGTTATAAGGGACCCATGCCAGTGTTTGACCGCACCAAGCATGCACACGTCATTGAGAACTGTCACTGCTACCTCTGTGAAGTCGATGTGTAAGTACAGATGTGCTGCTGTCTATTTCTTATTTATTGTGTGGGTGTGAATGTGTACATATTCTTTATTCAGATCCCCCTGTAACTGTAGTAAAATGACTGTAATGGACGCTGTCTACATTTTGCTCAGTCTTATTGTTTTTGTTAATATGACTGCAATATAAATATGATAAGAACAAGTTGATGAAACTTACAATCTGACATCTAAGTACTGGAAATTACTAAACTGCTGCAGCACTTTCTAATGCAGACTGACTGTCATATAATTCATTTGCCAACTTTTTTGAATTTTCAGGTGCGATTTGACAATAACTGATAGAGCTCTTTGTCTTATCTCCTGATTTAAAGGCATAGTTCAACCAAAAATGAAAATTCGGTCACTAATTACTCACCCTCATGTCGTTCCGAACTTGTAATGATGTCCTTACTACCTTTCTGGGCCTTGAACGTGTTAGTTGCATTGCTGTCTATGGGTCAGAAAGCTCTTGGATATCATCAGAAATATCTTAATTTGTGTTCTGAAGATGAACGAAGGTCTTACAGGTTTGGAACGACATGAGGGTGAGTAATTAATGACAGAATTTTCATTATTTGGTGAATTAACCCTTCAATGTTCATTGATGGATCCTGACATTATGCTTAGCACGTTCACAGGATATGCTATCCTTTCTACTTGTCGCTGTACTTAGCAATGCATTGTGTCCAAACATGTAACTTTTTAAAGCAGCTCTTGTTCCCCACAACCTGTTAAATAACCAATTACCTGTAAAATTGTTCTTTCCAGGGGGCCTAAATCAAAACACTGTAGTGCGTGTAATAAGTGTGTGGCCAGCTTTGACCATCATTGTCGATGGTTGAACAATTGTGTGGGCAGCAGAAACTACTGGTGAGTCGTTTTCACTTCCTCTTCTTTGTCTGTCCTTGTGTTGGTCTGTTTTTCACGTTCTGTCATTTCTATGGACAGCAGCTGGTAGATAGATATTCTAACTGTGAGTCTTTTTTTAAGGCAGATCCTGTATCAGACTATTCAGAAAGAGATGTAATATTCAGCATTTTATTTTATGGTCTGTCATCAAATCCAGTATGCTGATGTGAAACATTTCTTGTTTTTATAACATATGTAATGTTTTCTCAAATGGAAGTCAATGGAAAGCAATTATGAGGTCAAGTGCTGTTGCTTAGCATCACATACAAACACTCATTTCATTTGTGAGTTCCGTTTTCACTGGCAGACCTTTGGGATGCTGACCAATGAATCCGTCATTTGTGTTTTTACCTTGTAATGTAGCAAATTTCTTTTTATTAAATGAAAATATTCAAGCAGTGTGAATAAAGTCTCTATGACATAACTAAAGCAGATTTTTTTTTTTAAATTTACCCTTGTAGACCTACCATTCAAAAGGTTTTTTTTTTTAAATGCTTTTGTTCAGCAAGGATGCTTCAGATTGATCAAAATTGACAGCAAAGCCATTTACATTGTTACAGAACATTTTTTTTTAAAATAATTGCTGTTCTTTTGAACTTTCTGTTCATCACAAAAAATGTGTCATGGTTTCTACACAAATATTAAGCATTGATAATAGTAATAATAATATACTACTTGAGCGCCAAACCAGCACATTAGAATGATTTCCAAATTCATTCCAAATCATGTGACACTAGAGACCCGAGTAATGGCTGCCTGAATAAAAGAAAACAATATTAAATTGTAATATTATTTCACAATATTATAGTGCTGTCAGACGATTAATCATATCCAAAATAAGTGTTATTTATGTATTTATTTATTTATTTATTTATTTTTTTTTTTACACAATTTATGTGTGTGTACTGTATATTTACTAGCTTTATATAAATACACACACATGCGTGTGTACATTTTAAGAAAAAAATGTTCATATAATACAAATTATGTGAATATAAATATGCATGTAAATAAATGTAAATATATACACAGTGCACACATATTATGTAAACAACTTATTTTTGAATGCGATTAATCGTTTGAGAGCACTACTTTTTCTAACTTCAAACTTTTAAACTAGATAACATTTACTAAAAAATCTCTTTGAAGGCCTGAAATCTGAAGTCCAAGTGCAATGTATTTGTTAGTTATTTCTCTTTCTCTCTCTTTCTCTTTGTGACAGGCTGTTTCTCAACAGTGTGATTTCTGCTCTCTTGGGGATTGTTTTGGTTGTAGTTATTGCTAGTTATGTTTTTATAGAGTTTTTTTTGGACCCATCAAAACTTCGATCTGACAAGCACTTTCAACAGGGTAAGAGGTGTTTTGTGTGTGTGTTTGAATGTACTTAAAAGTTGGTCACACTATACAAAACACTACACAACTACACATTTTCACAGATAATGAAAAATTTCTGTCCACGTCAGAACTTTAATCTTCTGTTGTTGTGTGTGGTTTTTTTTTTTTTTTTTTTTGTCTACAGTAAGGAATGAATCAGTGGTGTGGTTTGTGTTTCTGCCGGTGGCTCCAGTCACCACAGCTGGTCCAGCCATTCCTGCTCTAGCAGGAGTCACCATTACTCTGGGCCTACTGTCGGCACTTCTGCTGGGACACTTACTCTGCTTCCACATATACCTCAGTAAGTACACTCTTCTACCTTAGATTTTTGAGATTTTTAAAAATGTTTTCTCACCAGGGCTGAATTTATTTGTACAGTAAAAACAATAATTTTGTGAAATATTACAATTATTGGTGTCAATCGATTTAAAAAAACAAAAAACAAAAAAAAAAACATGAACCGCACATTTTTTCCTGAAATTAATCGTGATTAATTCCATCTGACATTTAAAGTTTTTAATTATACTTTTATATTGCAATAATTTCACATTCAATCTTCAAATTGATGGAAAAACAACATAAAGAATGCATATTTTTCATATTTGTTTAACGCTATTTTTTTTTTATGACTGAAGACAAGTATCACTGATACTAACTGATATCTTTTTTTCCTGTTATTTATCCATTGACTATAGCCATTCAACATTACAGCATAATTGAGAGCTATCACTTTAACATTTATTAGACTTAAAAAAAAATAACTTATACTATAAATAACAAATACTAAATTCTAAATTATGTAAAGATAAAGCTTAAAACTACACCCCTTATTGATTTCCTCTTTTTACTTGTGTTCTTTGATTAACAGACATCACAGCAGCTG
Source organism: Labeo rohita (assembly GCF_022985175.1). NCBI lineage: Eukaryota > Metazoa > Chordata > Actinopteri > Cypriniformes > Cyprinidae > Labeo > Labeo rohita. The sequence goes on along the minus strand of NC_066875.1, from coordinate 28,230,821 downwards.
GTTATTACAATATTTTGGTTACTGTTACTTTAAAAGCTGCCTCTGCTGAACTTAAGACAGATCTGATACTGCTATAAAAGGAACTCATAAATAATAAATACTTACATGCACAGTTTTAAGGCAGCCTTAATCGCCTTTTTTGTAACTTCATGACTTAACTGACAACATAACTACAACATTTCATACTCGTAGTTTCATCTGGGTTTGAATATGATACAGTACTTTAATATAGCCTAAATACAGCACGCACCGGCACATTTGTGCACTTGAAGATAGTGGACTATGATCACAGTATAACAGCTGAAAGGACAGGAAGATTCGTCTTACTGACATATGGCCTGACAACAACTCATCTGACCGCAGTTAACTGTTGTTCTACTCAAGCTCCTCGTCACCGGTACCGTTTCCGCCACTGAGGTAAAGTTGGAGCGGGCATCTGAAACGTATCCCGTTTGTTGTGCTCATAAAGACATTTCGCGTCTAAATAAACGCAATTCTTTATCAGTTGTGAGAGGAATGGCCAAACCAAGCCCCGCCCCTGCATTAATTGCGGTAAATATTTAACATGTTAAAATAAAGAAAAAAATAATCGCCTGTGTTAACGCACTAATTTTGACACCACTAATTAAAATTAAAATAACTTTCCTATTTTAATATATTTTAAACATTGTATGTTTTCAGCAGCCATTACTCCAGGCTTCAGTGTCACATGATTCTTCAGAAATCATCATTTCTTAATATTATCAATGTTGAAAACAGCTGTGCTGGTTATTATTTTTGTGGAAACTGTGATACATTGTTTTTCAGGACTGATGAATAGAAAGTTCAAAAGAACAACATTAATTTGAAATGGTAACAAGTGTCTTTCCTGTCACTTTTGATCAGTTAAATTGCTGAATAAAAGTACTAATTTCTTTAAAAATAAATCTTACTGAATCCTACATTTGAGCAGTTCACCTAGGATTAAACTCAGCTGCCTCCCCTGGCTTCATTAATAGTGCACTCAGATTCTTAATAAGGAACTGAATGCATTAAAAGTCACTGCAGCACTCTTTGAATTAAAATGTGCATATATTTGCATATATCATTACAAATATATCTTTGAAGTGGGTTTTACTGCAGCTAACTATTTACTGCCTACACCTTTTGAACTGCATGTGCAGGTGTATTCCTCTGATGCCTGGGATAATCAGGTTGATATCTACCCAATGTCAACAGCTGGATTTTGGCTCAGGCTTTGGTGTAGTCTTAATTCTTCTGCATAAGAGAGACCGCAGCTTGATTACCATGAAACACTCGCTCACCGCCGCAGACTGCCTACCTTCAACTCAGGCAGATCTGTGTAGCTTAGTGCTTAGTAACCATGACAACAAAACACCACAAGATCAGTTAATTTTCTGAAGCCACACCGACAAAAACAGTCATCCTGTGATCAGTCTGTGCTTCTGAGGCTATTTGAAGTCTTGTTGCTGTTATTGTTAATAAAAAATGAATTAAACATTTTCCTCTGTGGGTTTGTCGGCTTGGAGTAGAGCTTATGACTGAGAACCAAATCAAATAAAGAAATATAAACGCAAAATGAAGATAGAGATTTAAATGACCTATGGTATATTGAGCTCTGTTATGCACGAGTGACATCTCACTGTGTGCCACTAGGGGGCATTCCTAGAAAATCCAGAGGCAAAAGAACTTGGTTTCACTTTCCAACCTATTTTTGAGGTCAAGCCAGAAATAAAAATCCATGTCTATACTTTATATGTTTCAGAAAGTTTCTGCCTAATGATATGAAATATATGTACAATACATAATATGTAGGTATGGTTCCTGTCCTGAATGACATTGTGAATGATGTGGTGTGTATGGGTGAAACGGCAGTAGACATTTTGTATTAGATTGTCTGTCTCATTCTCTCCTTTAGTGTGGAACAGACTCAGCACGTATGAGTATATTGTGCGACAGCGGCATCGGCAGGAGGCCAAAGATTCCAGAAAGCCCCCATTGGAGAACGAATCTAGGGTTCCCAAGATGAATCTAATCAAGGTAGATCACAGACAAACATAAGATAATGAAAAAATAAAGATGATATTTTTTCCACTCACAATAAACATGGCAAATATATCAAATTTCTAGTCTGTTTAGCTGATTAATGTCACCATTTTGTTGATAGGGCACTGAAAATAATGCAGCCTCTTAACAGATCTGTACTTCCACATTTATTATTTTTCTGTAATTATATATTAATATTTGGAGCATATGTCAAATGCACAGGTGTAGGAGACAGAGGTATGCAGACACATGTTTAAATTAATTCTGCATTAAATTTATCTTAAGTGACAGTAAAGAGATTTACATTGTTACAAAAAAAAAATCTATTTTGAGCTGTAAATGCTGTTCTTTTGAACTTTCTATTCATCAAGGAATCCTGAAAAAAACGGACCATGGTTTCCATAAAAATATTAAGCAGCACAACCTTTTTTAACATTGGTAATAATGTTTCTTGAGCACCAAGTTAGCATATTAAAATTATTTCTGAAGAATCATGTGACACCGATACAGAAGTAACGTACATTTTAAAATGCATTAAAATAGAAAAAATATTTTAAACTGTATATTATAAATTTTACATTATTTCCGTTTTTACTGTGTTTTTAATTAAATAGCAGCCTTAGTGGGCATAAGGGTATTATTTATTTTTTTATTTTTTCAAAAACATAAAAATCTTACTAACCCCAAACTTTTGAATGGTAGTGAATTTATCCAAATTGCAAATCTGTCATATTTCCTTTGAAGGCTTATGTACTGAATTTGAATACTGAAAACTGAGCAAGTGTTGCCCACATATGTAATCATGAGGGTGGCTAGCTCATGGCAACCTAGTTGTTGTAACAACCAAGTTGTTAAAACAACCTAGTGTGGGGACGAAATCATCTGTGCAGTTGCTTCTCAAAGCAATTAACACATTCCCAGGAAAACTTCTCCACCAGGCTACTGCCAAATCCTCCCAGGGGCGGTACATTGAGCTCACACTGAACTATAGGAAATGAGCTCACACCATGAGTTCACTTCCTGGCCACAGAGCACATAGTATGTATTCTGAGGACACTGTGAATTTGCCTTGATAGACCTTCAGCACTGTGGTTTACATATAAGACTATAAGCAGGCATGACAGTAACATTTTATATATTATTTTAGCTTATATTTTGAACTTATATTTTTTAAAACATCCTACAAAAATGTATCAGTTTCCATAAATAAAATTAAGCAGCACAACTGTTTTTTAATAATATTAAGAATAAGACATTTACATTAAGAAGAAATGTTACTTGGTCACCAAATCAGCATATCAGACACTGAAGACTGGAGTAATTGCTTATGAAAATTTAGCTTTGCCATTCCAGAAATAAGTTTTAAATTGTAGAAGTATTTCATAGCATATATAAATGCAGCCTTGGTGAGCATAAGAGACTTACAAAAACATTAAAAATCTTACCAACCCCCAACTTTTTGAATGGTAGTGTACATATTAAAATTAAGTCTGTAATATGTAATATAATTTTACAATTCTAAGTGCATGCCATTTTGGAAGAATCTCTTACCTAGGCAGGCTGTGATTTTAGTAAGTGCTTTAAGAAGGGTTATCTAAGTTGACCCCAGCCTTAACTCAGTAGTACATCTCAGGAGAGTTTTTGAACGGTGTGCATGTGACTTCACTGTCTTTTAAGAACTGTTTGCTTTGGCTCACTATGTAGATTGTTGTGTTGGGCAGGGCTGGCTTTTTACTAATTTCATGTTACAACATACACAAGTACACATGTACCATCAGTACCTCACACCCATATGACACATATTTGCACACACATTCTTATAGATTTTACACTTGATTCTACACATATTCTAGATTCTACACAAAATGGAGGATGAAAAAAAAAAAACATCCGTCCATATGCAAATATACCTATTGTGGATTTATTGAATGATGATTGTGTTTTTTTTTGTTTTTTTTTCTTAAGGTTGTACATTGTGTTACACTGAAGGTCATTCAGTATCTAATCTGGATCTTAAGCATATAATGCTTTGTTTATAATGCAACAACTAATGTTTTATGTAGGACCGCTACCTATTTTCAAAACAATTGTACTGTATCTCTGATAAGCCTGTTTTCTTTCATGATTTAATTTCCATCATTGTTTTGGTGCAGCAGCAGGTCAGTTATAGCGGGACACTTGGCTACACAAACCCTGAGATGGAGGTAGAAGATCCAACCGCCATGAGCTCCCAAGAAGGATCAGCGTAAGTTTTGCCAGCTAGATTAATAAAACGTGATAGCATACTTAAAAATAGCACCCAAAAGTATTTATTTAGTTTTGAAAAATACTCAAATTTTAGGTGGTGAGATTGTGTGATGTTTTACATTTGTTTTTGTTTTTGTTTTTTTAAACATACCGTTAAATGCGTTGCCTGTGTCTCAAGTTAATGCTATGTACATTACTGTGCAAAATTTAGGATGTGGATTTTATTATTATGTATTTATTTATTTTTTCAGTAAGGATGCATTAAATTAATCTAAGAGTTTGTAAAAACTTTTACATTGTTACCAAAAAAAATTACCCTGTGTGACCCTAGACCAGAAAAACCAAACATAAGTAGCACGTGTATATTTGTAGCAATAGCCTGCAATACAGTGTATGGGTCAAAATTATAAATTTTTCCTTTATGCCAAAAGTCATTAGGATATTGAAGAAGTCCACTTTCAGAACAATAATTGACAGATAATGTACTCACTCCCTTCTCATCCAAGATGTTCATGTCTTTCTTTCTTCAGTTGTAAAGAAATTGTTTTTTGAGGAAAACATTTCAGGATTTTTTCTCCATATAATGGACTGATGTGGTGCCCCGAGTTTGATCTTCCAAAATGCAGTTTAAATGCGGCTTCAAACGATCCCAAATGCGGTTGTAAACGATCCCAGCCAAGAAAGGTCTTATCTAGCGAAACAATCGGTTATTTTCATAAAAATAATACAATTTATATTTTTTAATGTCAAAAGCTTGTCTTGTCTTGCTCTTCCCGACCTCTGTGTTTTTCCGGTTCATGACAGTTAGGGTATGTCGAAAAACTCACATCTTATGTTCTCCCTCAACTTTAAAATCGTCCTATATCGCTGTTTTACCTTTTTTGTTAAGGGTGTTTGATCATCTTTGCATGTTCACTTTGCAAAGACTGTGTCGGTACTTCTGCAGCGATGTAGGATGATTTTGAAATAAATTTTTGAAGTTGAAGGAGAAAATATGATTAGAGTTTTTCGACATACCCTAACTGTCTTGAGTCAGAATACACAGAGTTCAGGCAGAGCAAGACAAAACGAGCGTTTGAAATTAAAAAGTATTTAAATTGTATTATTTTGATGAAAATAACCGATTATTTCGCTAGATAAGATGCTTCTTCCTCGGCTGGGATCATTTACAACCGCATTTGGGATCGTTTGAAGCTGCATTTAAACTGCATTTTGGAAGTTCAAACTCTGGGCACCATAGCAGTCCATTATATGGAGAAAAATGCTGAAATGTTTTCCTTAAAAAACATAATTTCTTTACGACTGAAGAAAGACAGACATGAACATCTTGGATGACTAGGGGTTGAGTACATTATCTGTAAATTGTTCTGGAAGTGGACTTCTCCTATAAGTAAAGATCATGTTCCATGGAGATATTTTGTAAATTTGCGAAGGACTTAATTTAAACAACTTGAAAGGTGATTTTCTCAGTATTTAGATGGGCTTTTTTTGTGTTTGTTTGTTTTTTGCAACCTTATTCCAGATTTTCAAATATTAGGACAATTATTGTTCTATCCTAACAAAGCATACATCAATGGAAAGCTTATTTGTTCAGCTTTCAGATGATGTATAAATCTCAGTTTCAAAAAAACTGACCCTTAGGACTGGTTTTGTTGTCCAGGGTCATATATTATTACTGTTTTTTACTATATTTTTAATCAAAAGAATGCAGACTTGGTGAGCATATGAGGCTTATAGATGCATTTAAAAATTGCACTGACACTAAACGTTTGAACAAATGAGACTAGTGTTAAAATTTGGCCAAACAGCTCAGTGTTAAAGCATACTAGCGATTAAATGTCACTGACTTAACATCATGAAGAAATAATTGAGTAGAAAAACAATCTCCCGTTCACACAAGACTTGGCTTTCTTTCTCCCTAAGCCTGCCTGCATTAATGTGTACAGTCCAGCCAAATCGACGTTACTCTGCACATTTTGTTCTAATAGTGGCTTAAGGGGATGATTGATTCCTTTAACAGTGATTCAAAAAAATACAATCAGATAATCTGATTTATTTTATTGGGCAATTATGGTATCGTGTCAACCCTTTGAGAACTTTGAGGATGAATTTTAATGCATTTGTGGGACAGTTAAAATGTGACCTAGAGAATCAGTTGAAGATGAAAGAATTTTACTGATTAAATTTTTATGTCTGAGGGACTAATCCATTAGGTCCTTATATATCTGCATTTTACAACAATCCTTACTTTTGTTTAATTGGGAAAGCCCTGTGAACCAAGTGTTTGTTTAATATTAACCTTCTTAGGCTTCTAACTGGACCAGTTCTGTAGAAGCAGTTACTGCGGCCTGTTTTGCTCATGTGTCATATTTCTTAATAAGAAACAGTCAGCATTAACGGTATTTCATAACATCCATTACAAAACAGGCTCTCACATTATTTCACTTGTCATGCAGAATTGTTTCCCATGGCATTTACATGGAAGGCCTCACTGTTAAATTGTCTGTTCAGTAACAGATGCTATTTGTTTTCATTAAAAAAAGTAATGAAATGATGTGAAATTATAACAGTCTGTAAATAATAAAAATGATTGCTAGTAAGCTAAGAGCTTGTAACTTAAAATACTATAAAATATACTGCTGGACATTTAATGGTGCTACTGAGTCGTTAAGTGATTTCTATTCTGTTCTACACTGTCTGGAACATGTTTGATCGATTTTTGTAGCAGGAAGTATCACGCAAATCTAACGAAAAGTGTGGATATAAAATTGCATGTGGACATCAGCCAACAGTGGGAAGGCAGTACTGTGATCTCAGACTGACAGCCATGCTGGGAGATCACTGATTCCATAGAATTTGGAAAGTTTTGCAATGACTTGTCATTGCGTTTTGTCATTTGGCTCTTGGTTTTTGGAACTTCTAGCAATTATAACAAGTCATCATACAAAACATTGAAGAAACTTGTCTATAGTATAGCATCTGAAGTAAATAAGTGAATGTAAAAAGCTTTGAGTAATGGGCATCTCTCTCCGCAGGCGTTACGGCAACGGCCGGGTCAGAGGCTCGTCTGAGCACATGGGTGAAGAAGAGCTCCTCCCTGCTGTCCTAACAGAGAACAAAGCTGCTTCTCCTCACCCTCACAAACACACACAGGTGTGACGTGTTAGCACACACACCACGAGACACACAAAATCGATTTAATATTAATTTCATGTTCTAATTACACAACCAATGGCCTGTACATTCTACTGAAATCATAACATCCATTTGTCTCAATATGTGGTAAAACCATTTAATTTATTTCCATAGAAAAAAAAGAGGAAAGTGCACAAACTTGCAGCTGAGGTAAACAGTGACAGGTCTATTGACACCAGCACCGTCAAAGGCATGCCAAAGACTTCTGCTGAGCAGGGTAAGACAAACATACATGATCAGCTGATGACTATAATATTTTAATATTCCATTTACACTTACTGCTCAAAAGTTTGAGAACGGTAAGTTTTTTTTTTTTTTTTTGTTTGTTTTGTTTTGTTTTTGTTTTTTGAAAAGGTGTTTTTGAAAGAAGACTTTTACTCTCACCAAGGCTGAAAGTTCAAAAGAACAACATTTGTTTGAAATAATATTTTGTAACTGTGTCAAAGTCCTTTTCACTTTTGATCAATTGAATTAATTATTTCTGAATAAAAAAAAGTAATAAAAAAAAAAAATACTAACTTTTACCAAACCCAAACTTTTGAATAGCTGTGAATTTATTCATCTAGTAGACACTTTTCTACAAACCAAATTACAAATGAGGAATACAACAAAGTGATTCATTTTAGGACATTCTGAAGATCAAAGCAGTATAGTCTAGAATAGAGATGAGGATAAGAAAGTTTTAGAAAGTGTCTGGACATTTATAACTAAAACATTGATATTATACATTTGTTCATTATGCAATTATAAGGCATGTGATTTATGTAACTGTGCAAGTACCTAACGTTTTATGTAGCGACATTTTTGTATTTATAAAAAGTACAGTGCTGAAATATAATAACAGCATATTACATACTGAACATGAAAACTAAGAATGTAGATTAATCCTAACAGTGCGTCACTGGTGTAGAGCGTTAATAAGTTATGGAAGACGTTGCTATGTTATAATATTAAACAGTGTGGTAGATCTGCATCACTGAACAACACCCTGTTTGTTTTAGATTTAAGTATAACACTAAGAAAAACACAACTACAATATGACAGCTAAAACCTGCTAATACAGTGGTCTTCACTTGATTGATAACTTTTATTTTAGACTCTCTTACATTGTTCTGTTGTAATTGTTTGAATAGTTCTGTAATAGTTCTGTGCTGCTGCACTGCCTGTGTGCCTTGTTCAAATATTTGATCTAGTAACTATTGAAGCCTATTTTTGACACATAAGAAAAAAAACACGCTTTGGTAAATTGTAATTGACATAATGACATAAAAATGACTTTTTATAAGATAAAACCGCAATGACGAAGTCAAAATTATGACAGTCTGTAATAGCAGTCAGACAGTTGGCAGTGTGACTATGTTATAATTTTGACTTGTCTTATAATTATGAGATAATGAATTATGGTAATACAATAATTATAATCATAATTATGGTATAACATTGAAAAATTGACAATTCATCCCATAATTATGAAGATCAGTGTATGTCATTATGCTCATAATTATTTCATAATAATGACTATATATATGCTTTAATTATAATTTACCATAGCTTGTTTTTTATGTTGCAGAAATTAGCTTATAAATAGGCTGTTTTAGTGTAGCATGTTGTTTCTCTTGAAAATAAATGCAGTAAACATTACTTTTTTTAAAGGGAACCCCAGGGATTAAGACTTTAATATAAATCATTTACAAATCGTAAATCATGTCTCTTACTGAAATATGTAGTAGGAAACCCATTTACGTTATTTTAAAAATCCACATTGTTTTATGGCGTGAAATGGTTGCATTCAGTAAGCTGCTGGCGCTACCTGTTACTATTTTACTGCAACACAACTTGGAAAATAAAATACTGATTGATGATGACAACAGCTACTGAAAGAGCATACAGGTGGCGATGGATATAAGCGTAAACATAAACCAAATGCAGTACCATCAATTTTCCCCACAAGGAGTCTAAACACACCCAGATATTGAATGACATCCATGCTGAGAAACTCCTGCGGTGTCATGACAAGCATCGACATGTTTACATCCTGTCAGGATGGCATCTAGCATGTTGTCTCTGCCATTTTTAAGATCTTTGGGTATCTGTGGTCTACTAAAAGCCTTAAAGGCATCAGGGCTAAAGTAGAGAGAACAAAGACGCTAGCCTTCAAGAAGTTTTATTTGTCCACAGGCATCTTCCCATTCTTTTCTCCTCTTCTTTTCACTAGGAAGACTTGCATTGCTTCTCTTGTTGTCCTCTGACTGAAAATTACAACCAAAAGCCACACAATGCAGCGTCGTAGTAGTATTTTATTTGTGTATTCCGAGTTGTGTTGCAGGAAAAATAGCAACAGGTAGTGCCAGTAGCTCACCGAGTGCAACCATTTCACGTCATCGAAATAATGGCGCCCCTTAAGCCAAAATATTTAATGTGGATTTTCTAAATGACGTAAGTCTTTAATGGGTTTTCTATAACATATTTTAGTAAGAGACATCATTTACATTACATTAAGCCATGGAAGTCTTAATACCCAGGATTCTCTTTAAAGGGTTACTACAGCCCAAAATGAAAATTTTGTCATTAGTCACCCCCATGCCGTTCCAAACCAGTAAAAGCTTTGTTCCTCTTTGGAACACAAATTAAGATATTTTTTGATGCATTCTGACAGCTCTCTGTCCCTCCAGTTGAAAGCAATGTAATTAACACAATCAACATCCAGAAACGTAGAAAGGAGATCGGTAAAATAATCCATATGACATGGGTTCAACCATAATTTTACGAAGCTACGAGAATATTTTTTGTACGCCAAGAAAACAAAAATGACGACTTTATTCAACAATTTGTCTCCTCTGCATTACCCTAGTGCAATTTTGGAGCGTATGCTGTTTTGTGTCAGCTGCGCCACGTGGATATGTTTTCTACATTTATTTATACAGGGTGGGCCATTTATATGGATACACCTTAATAAAATGGGAATGGTTGGTGATATTAACGTCCTGTTTGTGGCACATTATAAGTGGTCAGAAACTTGTAAATAACTCATGAAAGAATAAAGTTACGTTAAAACCAAGCACACCATTGTTTTTCTTGTGAAATTCCCAATAAGTTTGATGTGTGATGTATCCATATAAATGGCCCACCCTGTACTTTGATTTGAATGAAAACTTTGTGTCTGTGTGTTGCGGCTGACACAGTATTCTTGAAGCTTCGTAGAATTATTGCTGATGTCACATGGATTATTTTAACGATCTCCTTGTTACATTTCTCGACGTTTAACATATCAATTACATTGCTGTCTGTGGGAGGTTCAGAGAGCTGTCAGAATCCATGAAAAATATCTTAATTTGTGTTCCAAAGACAAACAAAGCTTTTATGGGTTTGGAATGACATGAGGATAAGTGATTAATGACTCAATTTTCATTTCGGGGGGGAGTAGCCCTTTAATGCTTTAAAAAACAAAGTTTCCATATGGTGTTTTTCAGTTGTCTTAACATTGTGTAAGTAGTTACCTTTGTGGTTTGTGTTTGTGCTTTACACAACTAGAGTCCTCTGTAGCTGCCGCCACTGTGTCCTCATCTCTTGGCCAGCGCTTACCCTTCCCAGCTTTCCCCCTGCGGGCCTCCCTCCCCCCTCTTGCACCCGTACAGGCCGCGGGTCCCCCTGCTGAGTATCATTCTGACTCCGCAGAATCTCTGGAGGAGATCCCTGTAGCAATGGCACGGCTTGGCAGCGCAGCCCTGGCTGGCACTGCTGCTGCTGTGTCTGCCACCAGCTATTCCTCTTCTCTCCAGTGTGCTTTGCCTTCCTCAGCAGCCGGACATGCTTTACCCTCCCCTCAGCCCAGGACCAAGAGGAAAGCAGCCGTTCGTAAAGCTGCAGAGCAGAGGTTTGAAATGGTATCGCATAATCCATCAATGTTCGTGAGTCGAGAAAGCGGAGAGCTTGCCATGACCCAAGAGGGCATTGTCACCGAGGAAAATCCCCATGTGGTGAAACGCAAACAGACTGGTAAAAAGAAAAATATGGAGGACACTAAACCCAGTGTACTGGCATAGTGACTACTGCAGAGACCCATCACTAAAAGTCAGGACCCTTTGGGCACTTGGACGGCCTTGTTTTTCCATTTAAAAAAAACTTGAGCTGCTTTATTACGGTCATATAAACTGATGTAGCACTCAGAACCTAATGCAACCTATGCAAACACCACTGAATGTCAGCAGTAAGAATTTGTCGTCTGACCTTTTGCTGGACAAAACATCTAATGCTGGTTGTCACTGGTCAATGTCATTTGGTCTGAACTCCTCATGTTGCATAAAGTTGCATATGTTTCACAGTGGGTCATGAGGTCCGACCTCAGATCAGATTCACTTGTATATTTATTGTTGTTTGTGGATTGAAGCCTTGGACTTGAGCTCTCAACTCATTATGAATCTTTTGAGGAATCCAAGACACTATACATTATGAACTAACTTATTTAGCCTTTCATCAATTCCAGTACATTTCACTACAACTTTGCTGTAGCATTGCACAGATATGTTTTTTAAATACTTAATACAGTGCTGCACTTCTTAACTATTTATTTATACATATTAAATGCCAAAGTTTGTTTAGTTTTCTATGATGATCCACGCATGACCACCGATTTTCATTTTCAGGGTTTTTAGTCTGTTATTGTACATTAAGTTACCTTAATTTTAAATTGTTGTTATTGTTGCATTTTCTTTCTTGTTGTTTTTATAAGCTTTTATATGTCTGGTTGTTTGAATCGGGTCCAGCTTGGGTGAACTTGAGTTACAGTATGTACTGAAGAGTGTACTAATAGTGGTATTCGACTCAAGTGCTTTAGTCACTTTCTAAATAAACATCTTCTATTAAGCAGTGCCACATGATGTTGGCCCTTATGAATGAAGTCCACCCCCTCCTTCTCAAATGCTGCTCAGACAACCCAGTTACACAGTTGTTTATCTGTCAACCAAAACATTATTGGTACATGATGTTTTGGATGGAGGGAGTGGCTGAATAATGGCCTGATGGGAAAGCAATATAAAAATGTGATTGTTTCTTTTTTCTTTAAAAGAATAAATAAATAAAATACATTTCACTTTCACTATATTCCTTCACACTTTTTAGCATTGTCAATGTTTAATATCATCTGTTGTTTAATGAGTAATATATATTTTTTTGTAAATTTCTCTTAAAAACATTCTTTAATAAATATTTCACTGCAGAAAATATTACGATTATTAATGGGATGGGCAAAAGTCACTCATTCTTTAATGAAGACAATAAACAGGAAATGTCTCTGACTCAGGCCATGCTTGTTTGGAAAGGAAAATTAGTTTACTGCTTATAAATGTGGAATTTCATTCATTTCAGTACTGTGTAAAAATATACTTCAATTATAAGTATGATCATGATATGTTATAAATAACAATTGATACTATTTTCTGATTCATTAGTCAACCGTAATGGAACAAAATCAAGTGTATATCCCACAATGCATTCCACACAGTGTGCAAAAATTTGCACATTTGTGACCATGGACCACAAAACTAATTTTTTAAATATTAAGATTTGTACATTATCTGAAAGCTGAATAGATAAGCTTTCCATTGATGTATGGTTTGCTAGGATAGGACAATATTTGGAATCTGAGGGTACAAAAAATCAAAATATTGAGAAAATTGCCTTTAAAGTTGTCCAAATGAAGTTCTTAGCAACGCATATTAATCTAAAATTAAGTTTTGATATATCTGCTGTATGGACTGAATTGAGGTAAACCTGTGTAGAGTAAAGGTATACGGCAGCCATGCTGTTCTGCTACAAATATACTTGTGCTACCACTGGTTTTGTGGTCCAGGGTCACATTTAGAAAATCATCTGGAATTTCCATGCACGTGGAAAATGTGCAAATGATGTGCAGTGTACTGCAGAAGCTGTATGAATAGTACAATAGTATGCCACTCTGAACACAGCCAGAGTTATCATTGTCATTCCTGTATTTTTTTATCTTTTTAACCTCGATTTCTATTCCTCAATAAAACAGCAAATGCAGCATTGCACAATTGTTGCCTTTTTTTTCCCCAAGTGCATTTCCTTTTAAGGTTCTGCAGTCCACACTAGTGTACACGTCAATTCATTCAGAATGCAAAGCAAAAATAGTCCTGGGTGTCTATAGCAACACTTGGATTATACAAATACATGACAACTCGCAGACTTGGTTGAGGAATTACCCAAATATTCGACATGCTTTAAGAAGAGTTTTTTTTAACTGTGTAAATGTACAATGGTTGTGACAAAGAGCATTCAGAATGTAGCAGGACCTGTACACAATCATGTCATCCAAACACCTGCTGTAGCTCCTAGTATATTTTAATACTACATATTCATGGGCTTATCAGCTGAGAACACTACTACTGTTCTCTGCCAGGTCAGAATGGTGACAGAAAGCCTGTTGTCAAGGCCATAATGTAAGCAAAAACAATATTAGGCAATGGTCACACGTGGAGCTGGGGAAATGTCTTTACAGACTTGCTCAATATGGCTGCCTAGAGACATGTAGCAGAAATTATCAGATGTTTCCTAAGTCATGATATTCACCAAATAAGAGTGTGGTTAACCGCTTAAGTTTATTTACCAACAGCTGAAGTATGATATCATTAGCAGTTACGCTTGTGATTTCCTCGCCTTGAGAACGGGGCTATTGTTTTGGTTTTGAAAATAGCACTGACAAGATGGATCCTGTTCCTTGACCAGCTGTATAAAATCACTCAGACTCTCCTTCCTCTCCAGCTTTCAAAGCTCAGTATCACATTCTGCTCCTACATCCATTTAACGTCAAACTACTATAAAAATGTGCTGCCTGTTCTGCTTTTAAAATCTTTCATAGGTATATTAACGTATTTTCATAGATATATTATACTTTTATAAGCCTTTAATATATAGTGCTTTACAATTTATTTCTAAAAAGACCAGTTGCAAGTTTGTTTTATATATATCCCGGGCGTCCTTCTAAAACCCAGGTGACTGTTTTTGCAGTGCTGTGTACTTATGAGTAACCATGGCATCAGGGTACTATAACAGTGTAACACTGACAGTCAGAGTTCATCTGCTGAAGAGAGGCATGCAGCAGAACTTGTGACAGGACTCACAGTGACAGCAGCAGCATTACTGACAGAAAGCTTTTGGCTGGAGCCAGCAGCACACTGCACGCAATTATTCACAAGAGATGAAGAGCTCAGTTTCCATAATTCACCTTGGCTGATTTATAACATGTTCAAACTATTGTCAGTGGAACAGATTTATAGAGTGTTCTGATCATCATAGTCAGACAAAGGCCTTATTATGACTTGCATTATGACTTATTATGAATTATACTGTGCGCACTGAAGAGGATTTCGCATTGTCAAAATGTAATAGCGAGACCAATGGATTTTAAATCCAAAGCTCCATCCATATTAGTTTCCCATGTTTCTATAATTTCCTAAATTTCAAGGTCACTGATTAGTCATATTTGAAGCTATCCTAACAAGAGCAGAAGGGGAGTTTAACAAATTAATTGTATTCTGAAGCACAGTATAAAAAAAACAAATTAGATATTTGAAAAAGAACTCTGATATGACTCTAAGTTATTGGTCTTAATCTGGCACCTGGTGCTAGTTTCCTTAATTATATGACAAACTCTATTTAACTGGCACAATTTAAGTGAGATTGCAAGATGGCGGGCCGCTCTAAGGTGAATGAAACCCTGTGACAGGAGTATGTCCAGATGAAAATCAAAGGGATGACCCTTTCAGCCATTGCAATAGAAGTTGTTCATTTCAGCGTAAGACAGAAGCACAAGAAGACAGGATAATGCAGAGACTCTCAATGGGGAACTGATTCAGCACTGTAGCTGGAATTGCTTGCCAGTTCAGTAGGGACAGGGTAGGGATCTGTTTCGGCATGTTTAACCCTTAAATGCATGACTGTTTCAATAGCAAAAAACTTTCCTGATATTTTAAGAACAGTCACAGAAGAATAAACTAAAGCATATTTCTTTACCTTTTGAAACTTAGAAGGGTTCAATTTAAGCAGATGATTTTACCATCGCCGTCATCCTCAGAGCACACTTCCACAATACATTCAGGATCTGGCTCATATTTGCAAAACTATCATTTTCAATGGCTTCAAAATCATTATTTTGACAGCTTAATACCACATCCACCATCAATGTTTTATTGCATACAGTTAATTCTGCAGTAAAGCCATTCAAACCAATTCAAATTTTGCTGATGATATTCTTTTGTTTTATGCCTGCAATAATTATGAGTGCAACATCACGTCATTATTGTATATCAACCAATGCCACCTCGAGGACTAAAGGCGAATTGCATGTATTTAGTCATCAGATATTTACATATTTTTGCGCACGAAAAATATACCCACACTATTATACACATTGGGTCTCTAGCGACCCTATACACTTTTTACAAAAAAGTCATCAGAAAACAGATTTTATGTTTTATTATTCATAATGAATACATTGAGGAATACTAAGAAAGCTGATGTCAAACGTTAAAAATGAAGGAGGTGGTGTGGATAGATGAGAACTGAAAGGTGGAGGAGGAAGTGTCATGGTTTGGAGATGTTTTCTGCAGTAGGAGTTGGGCCTCTTATAAAGTCACACGGCAGGGTGAATGAAAATGTTCATCAGAACCTCCTTCAGCAACATGCAGTTCCTACCCTGCAAGCATCTCCTAATCAGCCTGCAATTTTCATGCATGACAACTCCCGGTCACATTGCAAAACAGGTAAAGCAGTTCCTGTAATGGCTGGCCCAGAGCCCTGATCTAAACCTGACTGAAAAAAAAAAAGAAAAAAAAACACTACAGTTGCCAAGCTTTGGAAGAGAGTAGAAGAAGAGTGGACCAAGATCACACAAGACAGTTGTGTATTGTGAAAAGAACAGAAAGCTGACTTTGAAAGTCGTGTAGTGGGCAGCATTTGACCAGTGAAATCGTAGATGTAACCCAGAACAGCATGTCTGCCGTATACCTTTACTCTGCACAGGTTTACCTCAATTCAGTCCATACAGCAGATAAATAAGCAGTAGCCTCCACATGCAGCTGAAGTATAGGGTTGACAGGGAAAGATTGGTTAAACAGAACTGTGTGTCCTTTCACTTATCAATGTCTCTCAATCTGTTTCATTCATTTCCAACGGTGATCTCATCATCTATAGTCCTTAACCCCAAAAAAAGGAATGAAAATAAGCTATGCTAGCAGCAACTGTCTCTATGACGACAGTTAAAACAAAAGCTGAAATATGAAGTGAGTGTTTAATGACTTTAGTTTGACCCTCCAGTGACTCCCACACATCTCTCTGACTTTCCCACCACTTGTGTTCATTAAATCACACCATTGTTGTGGACACCAGCGGTCATTGTCGGACAGATACATTCAGTACTTTATTTTCCAATGGTCACACATTTAGGCAGGCTTTGATACATATTACATACTTCATATTCTGTCACATGCAGGAACAAGCTACCTTAATGAACGGGCGCATGGTGAAATAAGAATTGATTCTTTCCATTAAACATGCAAAAACAAACAAGCAGAAACCAAAAGCCCAGACCTTTTGTTCTGTGGTGCACATCTGTTTCCTGTTGGCGATGGGTTTCTCTGCTTTCACAACACTAAATGAGCTGAAAACGAAGAGACATTCGTTTACATAGAAAAACAGCTAAGTAAATGAAGCAAATGAGAATAGGAAGAGAAGGTTATATGATATTTTTAGACTGCAGCAGCCCAACAGTCCTCCATCTGTTGACCACTTCCTCACATGCATACCGAATGATGCGATGAAAGAGTAGTGATGATAAAATATTACCAGCTGATGTAGCATACAGCATTAAAGGGATAGTTCATACAAAAATGAAAATTCTGTTATTAATTACTCACCCTCATGTCGTTTTAAACCCGTAAGACCTTTGTTAATCTTTGGAACACAATTTAAGATATTTTTGATTAAATTCGAGAGCTTTCTGACCCTGCATAGACAGTGATGCAACTACCACATTTAAGGCCCAGAAAGGTAGTAAGGGCATTGTTAAAATAGTCCATGTGACATCAGTGGTTCAGGCATAATTCTATGAAGCTACAAGAATATTTTTGTACGCACAGAAAATAAAAATGGATGTCTCTTCAATGTCAGACTTGGACGTGTGTTCACGAGAGTACCATGACCCATGTGTGTGCATTACTCTAATCGTAAATAACGTGCAGCGCAGCCGAGTTCTACGTCAGAATGCCAGTTCCTGTTTCAGCAGGAACCACACGCATGCATCGTGATACTGTCATGAATATACAGCGGAGACTGACACGGAAGAGAAGAGATTGTTGAATTAAGTCATTATTTTTGTTTGCTTTGCACACTAGCACTAGTGGATTCCTGTGGATAGCATCATGTCAAGAGGACAGTTACAATTAGGGTACAGTTAGGGTATGTCGAAAAACTCCCATCTCATTTTGTCCTCCAACTTCAAAATCATCCTACATTGCTGCAGAAGTGCCAAACCAGTGTTTACAAAATAAACGTGCAAGGAGGGTCAAACATGCTTTACAAAAAAAAAAAAAAAAAAAAAAAGGTAAAACAGTGATGTAGGACGATTTTGAAGTTGGAGGAGAAAATGAGATGGGAGTTTTTCGACATTCGACAAACTGAAGTCTTGAACCGGAGTGCATACTCATCGCAGAGTGAGCATTTGTGCTTAAAAAGTGCATAAATATTATTATTTTAAAGAAAATGGCCAATCGTTTCACTAGATAAGACCCTAATTTCTCGACTGGGATCGTTTAGAGCTCTTTGAAGCTGCACTGAAACTGCATGAGAACCACTGAAGTCCACTATATGGAGATAAATCCTGGAATGTTTTCCTCAAAAACCTTAATTTCTTTGCAACTGAAGAAAGAAAGACATGAATATCTTGGATGACATGGGGGTGAGTAAAATGTGTCGATGAATAGTGAATGTTTGTTGTTGTTATGATAAAGAATACAGCAATACGTTGCTGTACAAACTGCAGTGCTTTATCAATATGTTTGGGTGTTTAATGTAATGATAATGGGCTTTCCATTTCTGAAATGCACTGCACGCAGTAGACCAATCTCAACAGACTGGGTCATCGGACCAATCACCACAGATTAGCGTCATGCAAAGGAGGGGTTTGGAAAAATGTATTGTTGAAGCAAATCATTTGGGAGTCGTTGAGCAAATAAGGTAAAAATAAATGTGTATTATAAGACAATGAAAGTGTTTTTTGACCTTGCATGCATGTCAACCTGTTGTTGGGGACTCCCTAACCAAAATATGGACCGTTCATAGTCCATAATAGTGGCACTTTAAGGTTGAACTACTGATGTCACATGGACTATTTTATTGATGTCCTTGAATGTGATATTTGTACTGCTGTCTGGGTCATAAAGCTCTGAGATTTCATCAAAAATATCTTGATTTGTGTTCCTAAGATGAACGAAGGTCTTACGGGTTTGGAACGACATGAGGGTGAGTAATTAATTACAGAATTTTTATTTTCGGGTGAATATCCTTTTAAAAACCACCTCTGACTGGTCAGCTTTCATGTTTTTAATTTGTGTGTATAAAATGAATTTGCTGCATGATTAAATAATATGGGTGATTAAGAGGTGTTGAGAATGATAGGATATTTAGCTGAAACTTTGTGGTAAACGCATGTCATGCTCCATCTGATGCGTTGAAATGCTGTAGTGCAAGTGTTTAGTTTGTTTGACATGTTGTGTGTGCTGTAAATGTCACACTATGGCAGATACTAGACTGTTCGCTTTCTGCATGCCATTTTGCAGTGTGAAGTTTGATATCACAACAAAGTGTTTCCATGACAACTCGCATACACCTACTAAATGTGTCAATCATCAAAAGGTCAAAGAGATATACAGTGTGTCTCAGCTGCTAAATGTTTAACAGACATCACTCGACACTTTATTGAAACATAAAAGTTCGCTTAATAGGGCTATGAGTGCATGTCACACATCTGTAGGTTTGAAATCATTATTTTAACAGAAAGAAATAATCCAATCCAGTATGTTTCCATATTAAATGATAATGTCTATAACAGAATGTGTTCCTGAGGTTTTTTTTTTTTTTTACGTTTCAGGATGTGAATGATTTTCAGGGTAGCGTAGGATGGATTGGTGTTTATTGACTAGGCATTTAAAGCTCATGTTGTGGATGAGTTCTTGTTCTCAAAGATAAAATAGAAAAATAATGTATGCCATTTTTAATCTCATAAATGTGATGTGAATGCAGTGGCTTTGCACTTTCAAAGGGGGGTGCCACTAAAAAAAAACATCATCTAAATTACTGGTTCTCAGCCTTATTGACCCTCCCGTTTTCCTAAACACTATCTTGGATATGATATTTACTGCAATTATGATAAAGTTACTTGCTTTTATTAAAGGGATAGTTCACCCCAAAATGGAAATTCTGTCATAAATTACTCACCCTCGTGTCATTTCAGACCTGTAAGACCTTCGTAACACAAATTAAGATATTTCTGATGAACCTTTTGAAGAGCTTTCTGACCCTGCATAGACGGCAACGCAACTACTATGTTCAAGGCCTAGAAAGGTAGTAAGAATATAGTTAAAATAATCCATGTGACATCAGTGGTTCAACCATAATGTTATGAAGCTACTTTTTGTGTGCAAAGAAAACAAAAATAACGACTTTATTCAACAATTTCTTCTCTTCTGCAACTTTTAAAGTGTGCTGAGAGCCCACTGGTGGGCCAACTGAGAACTGTTCTAAATAACTACATATCTAGTCAATTTCTTCACTAGATGAAATGGGAGTTTTGTTTTTGAATACTGACTGGTGGTTTTCCTTCATGCAGGAGACGTTATAAAAAAGAAATAAAATTGAGACGCCTAAAAAGATATTCTCAGTTTTTGATGGCTTTGATCCTAGTTACATAAACACAATGTCTTGTTCACTTTCTGTTAAACACGAACCACACACCCAATGTATTGGCGTGGTATGTAGTTTTCCTTTCTCGTAGCAAGTCTCAATGCTGTTTCTGGTGGAGGCATCTGTAATATAATCTGGTGAAGTGAGTGATGAAAGATCATTTCATTAGATCGCTATTTGGAATGGCAACACTCCAAAGATTCTTTAGAGAGCTTCGTAAAGTCCACGCACACATAAACACTCAAAATATTTACATACCCACAATGTATTCGCTGAACCTAGGAAACAGTATACATGTGACCTAACTGGACTACCGAGAAGAGAATAAATGCTGTGCTGTTGAGCTGTGAAAGAACACAACCCTATAAAGTTCATAATTACAGCTTTAGATGCTATTCGGATTGTTACGATACTTCAACACGCAAAAAATGCCCAAAATAAACAAATAAATGATTAATACATTTTAAAATATGAATACAAAAATGTGTAATTTATTTTTAAATATTTATTTTATATTTTACCAAATGTTAAATTTACCAATATTATAATTGTTTTACATTTTTATTTATTTAAAAATAAATCTAGCATATTTGTTGTAATTATTGTATTATACTGCAGCCATGTGCATCAGCAATGACATGCCAGGTCTGTGAAAAGATGAATGGAAATGAAAATGAAAGAGCCTTTAAGCCAGGGGTGTTCAACCCTGTTCCTGGAGATCTACCTTCCTGCAGAGTTCAGCTTCAAACCCTGATCAAACACACCTGAACCAACTTATTAGGATCTAAAGGAGCACTTGATAATTACAAACAGGTGTGTTTGATCAAGGTTGGATCTAAACTCTGCAGGAAGGTAGATCTCCAGGAACAGGGTTGGGCACCCCTCCATTAAACAATCTTCTCTTTTGAAAAAAACTGAATTTAAAGCTTATCATAAAGTGAAACGGTAAATCTTTCAGCACCATGATTCGGCAATTGAACTATAAAGTGCTTTTTGTATGTGTAAGGAGTTGTTAAAGTCAACGTCTGGCAGACAGTTTTCAAAGGGCAATTTGATCAGTCTAATGTACCATAATAGAACTGGCAAGGCTAATGCTCAATCACAATTCTGTATATGTGAGCCTGAATTATTCAGCTCATTTAAACTCTTGTTATATGTTACCGGTGTAAAATTTACCATGCTCCAAATATTTGTCATGCATTTTGTTGATTGATGGCTAAAACATACTGTACTGGTACAAACTGTTTAAAAGGCTCAAATATATTTTAGTCCTGCTTTATGTTATAAAAAGTAATTTCAAATGGCAAAAAATGGTTTAAAACATAAATAAATACATACAAACAAAATTAAAAATACATTTTCCACTGAAATCAGGCTCTACTCAAAGACATTTGGCTCCAAGCTGTTGCTGAATCGTAATTCTGTTTTTTATATGTCCTGTTCATCGGACAACAAGAGGAAAGAGACAGACAGAGAGGGCAACCGTGGAAAATATTAACTCAGTGGATGAAGGAGAGGTGCCAAACAAGAAAAAGCAGAGAGAGCAGAGAAAGAAAATAAGCAAAAAAGACCTGTCTGGCCATCTTCCGAATGGATCTCTGTGAGATTCATCTGCACCTGAGACAAACATGGAAAGGATAATGAAGAGTCAGTTATTGTAAATTATCCCTGACAGGCTGATTATATCACTCTGAAGGGTTTATTTATTTAAGTAATAGCTGTACGATTGTACATTATTCCATTTATTACATGACAGTTTAAATAAATATTTTGACATAAAATACTGATTTGAATTTTAATTATTATATTATCTCAACCTGCTTAAAAAAACAAACAAAAACCAGCCTAAACTGGTTGACTGGTCTTAGCTGTATTAAGCTAGAAATATCTGGTTTTAGCTGGTCTCCCAGCTAAGAAAGTGGCCAAAACCCCCTAAAACCAGCCTGCTGACCAGTTAAAACCAGCCAAACAGCTTAGGCTTGTTTTAGCTGTTTTTTTTTTTTTTCAGCAAGGTAGTAAGAGACAGAACATGACAGTTTAACAATGAGCAATAGTAATCGTTAAAGCTGGCATGCAATAAAAATTCAACTATTTCCTAAATGCATGTTTGTGATTGTACTGTGAACAATTTATCAGTGCATACATTTCATTTTTCAGTTTTTAATTTTACTGGTGAAATGACTCTCTAATGATGCATGTCAGGTTTCTCCTAAGCCATGTTCAGACTGTCAGCCCAAATCCGATTTTTGTGCAAATCTGATTGCAATCCTATCGTACTTAAATAGTCTGAACGGCAACAAACTACATACAATCAGATTTTTGCAAATCCATTTCGAGCTACATTCATATGCTGTTTGGAATCCTATTTAAATCATATTCCTAGAAATCCTGACCGGACAGTACGTTGTCATGCCATATAAAACGTTAATATGTCAGATGTTTTTGTAGACAACATGCCGGTGGACTACTTTGCAGAAAGCTTGTGTTGTTGCAAAATGCAAGTATACTAGTATACACACCTCTAGGATATTCACACTGTGCATCGGAACTGTTAAAATTAGATTTGTGTGTCCTGTAGCCATAGCACTCTTTCTCTCAATATCTGCATTGGTTTCTTGGCAGTACCGTTGCATTGGTATGCATACGCTAAAAACAACAATAAAAATACAGCTTGCAATACAGATGTCGTCTTATAACATGACAACATGTTGTCATTGCGCTGGATTATTTTTTATGTGGCAGCGGCAGAAACGCAGGAAGCAATGTACGGATTTATTCCGTGCTGCCATCTCAGCGAGTTTCAAAACGCAAAGAGGTGAGGAGACTAGCAGTATATTGTAATTTTCTGTATATTATCAGTTTCTGTGAGGAAAACATAGGACGTGTTTACATTTTACCCCTGTTGAAAAGAACAGCATATGCTGGTTGGGTGTGTTTTGAAGCATGTCAGCTGGTTTGAGCTGGTTTAAGATGGTCCTTAGTTGGTCATGAGCTGGTTTAAGCTGCTCAGGTGCTGCAACTAGCTCCTGCTCAGGATGAGTTTAAACCAGTTCAAACATGCTTCAAAACCTACCTAACCAGCATATGGAACGTGGCATGAGAAAGTGAAAAATACTGCATTCACACCATGTCGTAATTACTGTCATTTTGAGATGACAGCACATGATGTTCTACTTAGAGCTGTTCACATCTTTGGACTTGGAATCGCACTATCAATGGCTAAACATAAAGCCTAAATGAATCTAAGGTGATTAGGTAGTACAAGTTGTAGATCTCAGAAAATTCCCAGTTCACCAATTGTAATTATGAGTTCTTTAAGGATGTGAATGCTTTTTACAAGTTGGTTTCTCATAATCACGGTAATGACAACATGGTGTGAACGCACGTAAAGCTACATTAAATGTGAGCGGTTTAGACTGGAATTGGTTTTTCAGAAATGGGATTTGAAAAGGATTTCAAAACACATATGAATGGAGCTTGTAGTTTTTTTTTTTTCTTTTTTTTTTTGCTGTTCACACATCCTAAAAATGATCGGATTCCAATCGTATATGCACAAAAATTGGATTTGGACTAACTATCTGAACAAGGCTTTAGTTCACTTAAACCCAGCCTCAACAATCAACTGAAAGCTTGCAACAATCAGTGAATAGAACAGAAAGTCTCCACCTTTATTTATATATCATTTTTACAAATGACAATGTTCCTGAATGTTCTTTAAATAGAGGTTTTGTCAGATTTGGCTTCAGCACTTCAAATCTGGTTCCAAAGTGTAGCTAAGTATGGACACTTACATGAGCATTCTCACACACGCATACTAACACATGCATCCAGTGCTGGATGAATCGCATTCCTCGCTCGCTTACACATTAACACCAATAAATGCGTAGCATTTACATACAAACACAACACAGCAAAACAGAAGATAAACACAAACCACAAATAAAACACAAATGCCCCACCCAGGATAGTGTTTAAACCCTTTCTGGCGTCTCTATGTTGCTATGCTAAAGTCTCCAGTTCACCCCGACTGATAAATGACCCTGGTCACTACAACTCCAGTAGGCTCTCTTTCTTTCTCTTTCTCATTCACACACACTCTCTCTCTCCCTCTCTCTCTTTTATTGCCATCCCTTGATGTTAAACAGGACGTCTCCATGGATACAGGAATAAACAGATGATAACAAGCCCTCAGCCTTTAAAGCCCATTTCAGAAGGGAGTAACAGAAGAGACAGAGAAAGAGAGAGAGAGCAGGACGGGACAGAAGCTGTGCAGACCTGGAAGCGTGTGTGCATGTGTGTGGATTGCCAGCAGCTGGAAGTCAGTAGCACAGGTAAGGGCGATTTCACTCATACTAATGTGACAGAATGTCTTCATATACAAATGCACTGTTGTATGCATACATGCACTCGTCTTATTGGTTATATGCATACACACATAACATCATAAAGACCCATAATACACCATGCATGAGCAGCTGCGGTTTGCATACTGAAACATGCAGTATATGAGTATTGCGGTGCAGAAGAGCGTGAATTCAGCGTGGAAATTGACATAACAAACACAAAATGGGGCGTTATTTCATGACATAAGATGACATATGCTACTGATTCTGCAAACAAGTTTAAAGTTCATTGCGCATTCATTGCTATGAGACACTAGTCATAAAAATATAGCACAAAAGGTAAAATGGGTAAAGAACATTTTACTTGCAAAAAATCTACAGTTTTCAATGGACAATAGTAACATGTTCTAACTGCAACATCTGAACTGTGACGAAGGGCCATCAAGTGCCAGAAGATGAAATCATGTTCACTTTGGATAATTACATCTGCCACTGACTAAAATGATTTAGACTGCAATTATACATAGGCTAAATATACTGCATGATGTTTCCCCAGCGGTAAATTGGCACATCAGGATCCTATTCATATTATGTTGAACAAAACACTGCCGACATCATCAGGTTAATTATAGGGTCGCTGCCTGTCTGATCAGAAAGTAAACACTCATTAAGTTGTCTTTAAAACATATGACTTTTCATGGTTTGTGATTATCATATATTAAATCTGTTATACTTCAGTATGAAATACAGAGTAAGTGTGAAGAAACACATTTTATGGGGAATACAGGTATCCCGCGGGCAGGACCACAGAGAAGGTTTAACTATAAAACTCTGGGACTGAAACAGATGATTATGATCTGATCATGAAGTCTTCAGGACATGCCTTTGTTATTTTGATGCGTCCACTGTTTGTTTGCGTGTTTTGTCTGGATGGGTGGGTACGTGTGTCTCTGTTTCCGTCTTTAATACAATGGTTTCCATGGACACTTCCACAAAGTCTTGTCCTGAGTGAGGGGATCTCTTGGGAGGTGAGCAGTGTGTGTTTATGTGGACGTTTGCCTTTGCATGCATGTTAGAAGGGTGAGGCTCACACTCACAATGATGTCTTTATTTATTTATTACTTATCTTTATTTTACATTTCCAAATATGAAAAACAAATTTCCATGATTTGATTGTTTTTACTGTATTTTTAAGTAATTAAATGCAGCCTTGGTGAGCATAAGAGACTGTTTGATGCAACACTTAAGTGATTGTGTTTGAGTTAAGAGCAGACTACAGATGGCTGAAGAAGTTAGAGTTGAAGCCAGGGCAAGCCCACCCACTGCTGCTGTATACTCATCGCTTCTATGAAGCCATCGGCTGCCAAACTTCTGACATCCATCTGAAACATTCCACAATAACTCCAAGGCACATCAGACCATCCCCACACCTACTCTCACCTCCATTAACAATGGCTGGACTGTGCAGACACACCAAGAAAGTCTAGAATCGGCCTCACTTCGAACTATCATGTTATCCAAACACATTTACAGAGCCATTAAGTTTTGAATTAATACAGCTGCAAGTGCATTCTTGTAATTTACATCGCTAAGGTCAACAATCCCATTTATATTTGTAATTTTATGCCTGCATATTAGCATTATTGGTAACACTTTAGAATAGGGAACACTTATTAACTATGACTTTTCCCTCAATAAACTCCTAATTTGCTGCTTATTAATAATTAGTAAGGTAGTTGTTAGGTTTAGGATTAGGGATGTAGAATAAGGTCATGTAGAATAATATGTGCTTAATTATTACTAATAAATGGCTAATACTCTAGTAATATGCATGCTAATAAGCAACTAGTTAAGAGACCGTAGCAAAATATTTGATTTATACTAATGTCTCTACTGTCCCCTTTCTCAATACAGTATTAATACGAAAGAAGGTATCACTGAAAAGCAGTAAAGTCTAGAATTCACTACTCAGTATTTGAAAATGGAGCAGATATTAAAACACTAGGCATCCTACACTTGGCGACTTTGTAGATTTTTAGGAAAGGCTGGGCATCATACACTTAACGACTGATATTTGCATACTATCAGATTTTAATGTTGTTCAAAATATTACTTTTCATAGTGACCGGGCACTGCATCACTATGACACATGTATGAGTTTGTATCTTAGCATTTGGAAGCTAAGCTGGCTGAGTTCTATTAACAGCACACCAAAAAAAGCAGAAATGCTAAGAAGGGAAAGAGACTGTCTGAAAACGTTTAGGAAATTCTAACATCAGTGTTTTTGTCTGTTGAGCAGCACTCCAACGTGAATAATTAGCAGTCTGCAGAGTGCTGATAATCACCTCATTAGCTCAGTCCTTACGGCCCTTAAATTTTACACCAGACTCTGTTGCTCCACACACACCAAATGTGTTACTTTTGGCTGGTTGTTTAATTGGTATTTTATTCATTCAGGCCTTTCAAAACGCAATGGAAAAGACTGACCTGCTGAAGAAGTTTGCCAAAACTCTACAACAAGAAGGCCATTCGTGAATATCTCAAAGCCAAAATCACAGGACAATTTAGATAACGCAGATAACTTGGATTAGTCAAAACTGCTAAATCATAGCATAAGGTGCTTTGTTGTCTACGTTCAGCCTTATCTGTACAGCCTGAGGCTGTAGACGTTATTTCTGTATGCTGTTTAATACACATCTGAGATTCCAATCAGACAATAATGCCATGTAGTCTACTACAGTGTTCTGTTTTCTCTTTCATCTTTTTGTCAAATTGAGGCTTGATCATCCCACTATTGCAGATGTCTTATTTGTTCAATGAATACAAGCTCTTTTTCTTGAGAAATTGCTCCATTAGGTCATAGTCTTCCTATTTGTTTGGCAGAATACCCAATATGGCAGAAAGCACAGAAATGGACGAGCTTCTGAGCACCTTTAAGAAGTTTGCTATTCATGGTGACACCAAAGCCACCGGAAAGGAGATGAATGGGAAAAACTGGGCTAAACTGTGCAAAGACTGCAAAGTTATTGACAGCAAGAATGTCACCGGCACTGATGTAGATATTGTCTTCACAAAAGTCAAGTAAGTTTTTTATATTTTTTTTGTTGTTGTTGTTCTTTTTGTTTAAATCTTAATATACTTTTGTTTTTTTAAACTGTGCATGCAAAACAAACCACATAAAATGTAAAAATATATAGATATTGTAAATATTAAAAATATTTTCACAGATTAAGTGTAAAAACTTAACTGCAATGTAACAGAGATATTGAAAATGCTATGTTTACTGTATTTTTTAGAGCAAAGACATCTCGGGTCATAACATATGAGGAGTTCCAGAAAGCTTTAGAAGAATTGGCCCCAAAGAGGTTTAAAAATCAAAGCAAAGATGAAGCACTGCAGTCTATGCATAAGCTAATTGAGGGCAAAGAACCCACCAACGTTGGTGTAACGGTAAGGCAACCATTTGAAAACAATAATTTGAGGTATTTTTGTACAAAAACTTGGAGTAAACGTGACTGTACTATCCAAAATGGTATCAAAATCAGTGCTGCCATTTCAAAACAACAGTGTTATACACTACCAATCAATAGTTTGGGGTCAGTAAGATGTTAAAAACAATAAAAAAATAAATAAATATATGGATGCATACATGCAAATACATGCAAGGATGCATTAAACTAATAAAAACTGATTGATCAGTAAACACATTTATAATGTTCCAGTTTTTTTTCACTGTGTCACATTTAACAAAAATACTAATCAGCATTGATGAATAGTAAGAATTTTTTTAGAGCATCAAATCAGCATATTAGAATGATTTCTGAAGGACCATGTGACACTGAAGACTGGAGTAATGACTTAGCCATCTGAAATAAATTACACTTTGAAATATAAAAAAAAAAACTGGATGTGTCAGATTAGTTAGACACTTAAAATGAACAGTGTTGGTGGACCTCCAGAAGCAAGATTGAGAAACTCTAATAAGGTACTACAACATCATTCCTCAGTCAGTTCAGCACTAGAGGGCAGTAACAAATCAAACAATAAATCAAACCTGGCAACTAGTTAAAAGTTGGATCTTAAAAATAGTTGCAGGAATATGTGATGTGTTTGTGTTGAAACAGCCTTGTGCAGATCATTTGGCCAAATAAAAATGTTATTTGGTTTGCTGAAGCTTGTTTTCTGAGTAACTTCTAATTCCATTTTTATTATATTTTTTCATAAATATATAATATATTGCTCTCCAGCTTTGACTGACATTGCTATAATTCAATCGTTTTACTCATTCCCTTATTTATTTGTTTATCCATTTTAGAAAGTGGCAAAAACTGGTGCAGTGGACCGGTTAACTGACACATCTAAATATACAGGCTCACACAAGGAGCGCTTTGATGAGAGTGGGAAAGGCAAAGGAAAAGGTGGGCGGGAGGAGATCGTGGAGCACACGGGCTACGTAGGAGCCTACAAGAACGCTGGGACTTACGATGAGAAGACGAAGGCCAAGTAAGGCCACACTGTCTCCAAAAAGCTCTAAGCTTCTTCTTCATCAGCACTTAGGTCTGGACCAAAGCCAAACTTGAACTTTGACCTGTAAAATCACACAGCCACTATGCAGTGTAACACAGGAAGTGTTGTAAATGTTTGTCTTCAAGGATAAAGAACATAGTATTACAGTCGGTTTTCGTTAGAAAGTTGACAGAAGGGTAAGAGAGGAACTGGTGAGGACTGTTCTCACTCCTTTCATTCAAACCAGCCCCTGCTGTATGTAGGATTTCAGGTGAAAATCTCAAAGAGCAAGCATAAAGACCGCTCCTCGGGTAGTGTATTTGTTTCAGTTTTTATGTTGCTGTAAAGATGCATCTGAACATCACAATGCCTCAGAGAGGGAGAAGCAAAAACACAGGAAGCCCTTTAAGAGATTGACTTCTTCCAACAGATGCTCTTCCATAATTGCTGTCATTAAATTCTAACAATATTGATTGCTACAACTTAAATGTCATTCTTCAAAGGGTAATGGTGAACCAGCTTTATGTGTGTATTAGCTACCCTTCTGTTATTATTTCCAAAAATTAATTGTCATATCTTTGTTTTAGTTAACTTACTGTGTTACCAAAACTGGAAACTGCCTTTGTATGAATCATTACTAAGTAAGTTTTGGTGTGTTTTATTTTAATTGTTGTTTTTGTATTTTGGTCTATTTTAAATAACAAATAAAATACATAAACAACTGACTTTTTTTTTTTTTTTTTTTTTTTTTTTTTGCAGTAACAGCAAACCCTGCCAAGGCACTAAAACAGACAACACAAAATATTGTGTTTGTGCACACTGTGAAAAAAAAAAAAGTTGTTTTAACTTAAAATAACGTGTTACCGTGCTGATTTAAATTTTTTAGTTTAGTCAAGTAAAATATTCCAGTTGCCACTTAAATTAACATTAAATAACTTAAAATTTTAAACTGACTAAACATTTTAAGTGTAATTACTATTAGGCTATGTATCACGACTTTAACTACTAGTTTCAAAATAAAGTTGAAATAGGTTATGGCTGCACATTCTACAGCATGCTTAAACACATGCATGCTTAATATACTAAGGATTTCAACTAGGAGTCCATGAATTGGTGAATCGGGGATGCTAAGCCAAGTAAAAAAAATTACATTGTCCTGGTTTTGTACCTTTTTTGCCTTGTTTAGCACTCTGCACATAAAATGAAATTCTTTGTACCTGCCTGTGCTTCCTCTCATAAACCTAACAAAAATGTGCCACTGCAACCATAGTAACCTCCAAAAACACAGTAGTTACTACAATTATACTGCCGTAAAACTGTGGTTAAAAACAACAACACACCAAATCCTTAATAACTGCCATATATTTAGCATTACACACAGTGTGTGCACAAAACACCGGTCCATATGTCCAAAGTCTCCCCTGAGGGACAGACAGGACGCCGACGCCGGTCCCCTCTGTTGCCACGGCAACTGCACCATACACAAACACAACAGCCCAGCCCGGGCCGGCACCTGGCTCCGGCAGCCTTTCCCTGCCCTCTGTGTGTTTGTAACCAAACACACTCGTTCATGGCAACGTTTGTTTGGTTCATCTCCTTGGAAGCGTTTAATCAAAAACATCTCGCTCTATTCCAGCTCGAGCCTTTGTTGCTCCTGTCACACGGTGATGAATGGCATCGCACAGCAGCGTCGCAATCGCCTTTAGTCAACTTATGCGCTCGCCGTGCGCTGTAATCAACCGGCTGATTAATTGCCTGTTAACATGAGTTGCAGAGCCCGACAGGCTTGACTGGCGCTGTTGATTTAATGTGCCGCACATGCAGACGGATGACTGCAGCGCGCTTGAGAAGGAACTCGAGTCCTACCGGCGCGCGCGGAGTGCCTCTAGGGGGAGGTACGAGACGCGATTATGTAATGTTAAAATCTACCTTTACACTATATAAAAAGCCATTTTAATGGCTGGTTACATGTTTTATTTCTCATTTATGGTCTGTATGCAATTTGAATACAGCTTTGTGCGTCTAATCACGCGCGTAGTCCAGGTTATTACGTCAGCTTTGTCTGGTTCTTGATTTGAAACCTAACGCTTGAGAACCATTAGATTAGATTTACTCTGGATATTAACAAATCAACCTAGTGGAACGATAAAAGACATACATTGCCGTTCAAAAGTTTGGGACCAGTAAGATTTTTAAATGCTTGTTTTTTCCCCTTATGTTTTTTTTTTTTTTTTTTTTCTAATTCTCATCAAGGCTGCATTTATTTGATTTAAAATCCAGAAGAAAATCTTGTCAAATGTTATGTCAATGTTAAATAGTTTTGTATGTGAATATATTTTAAAATGTAATTCATTCCTGTGGTGCAAAGCTGAATTTTCAGTATCAATGCTGTAGTCTTTAGTGTCACACGCATCCTTCAGAAAACATTCTAATATGCTGATTTATTATCAATGTGCTGTTATTAATATTTTGTAGGAACCTGTGCTACTTTTTTCAGGATTCTTTAATAAATAAAATGTTAAAAATAACGGCAATTATTTAAAATATAAATCTTTTGTAACAATATACACTACAATTAAAAAAAAATGTTGTCAGTAAATAATTATTCTTTCTCTTTTTTTTGAAAAAAAAAAAAACCAACAACTTTTATTTGTGTTAAACTGACAAAAAGCGATAGCAAAGACTTATATTGTTAGAATAAATGCTGTTCTTTTAAACTTTGTATTCATCAAAGAATTCTGAAAAAAAGAATTAAAAAAAAAATTAAGCAGCACAACCATTTCCAACATTGATAATAAAATAAATTAGCATAATAGAATGATTTCTGAAGGATCATGTGACACAGATGACGGGAGTAATGGCTGATGAAAATGTAGCTTTGCATCACGGGAATAAATTATATTTTAGAAAAAACGTGTATATATTGTAATGCAGCCTTGATGAGCATAAAAGAATTCTTTAAAAAACGTTTAAAAATCTTACTGATCCCAACCTCTTGAAAGGCAGCAATGAGTGCACTGTAAAGTAGGCTAACTTAAAGTTAACTTCCTTTAATTTTGGAACCCACCTGTTCGATGTGTCGCATGCTCATATCATTTTTGTCGGATTATATATTTTTATTTGTTTATGTATGTGGATACCCCTTCTAATTAACCTGTTTGTCTAATTCTTGTGAAAGCATGGAAAAAGCTAAATAATTGATGATTATATGATCTGTAAATAATATATGTGACAATCAGTAATTAACAGTTTGCTGAAATGATAATCTTATCATCTGATACTGGTGCTCTTGTCACATATTATTTTGAGGTTATATAACAATTAGCAAGTAGGCTAACAGTATGTTCAAATGATAATTACATGTTATTATGCTTGCTTGTATGCTATGCTTGTAGAGAAATATTAAAAGATAAACATGATCCAAACTGTGGTTACTGCAATAAGATAACTTTAAATTAATTCATGGGAATCCTGTATATATGAGAAGTTCCTGGATGAGACTCATTGTTGACTCGATGATACCACCTTGTGGAGCTTTGTAGAACATATAATATACATGCTTTTTCATGTATATATATATACAGGTCCTTTTCAAAAATTAGCATATTGTGATAAAGTTCATTATTTTCTGTAATGTACTGATAAACATTAGACTTTCATATATTTTAGATTCATTACACACAACTGAAGTAGTTTCAAGCCTTTTATTGTTTTAATATTGATGATTTTGGCATACAGCTCATGAAAACCCAAAATTCCTATCTCAAAAAATTAGCATATCATGACAAGGTTCTCTAAACGAGCTATTAACCTAATCATCTGAATCAACTAATTAACTCTAAACACCTGCAAAAGATTCCTGAGGCTTTTAAAAACTCCCAGCCTGGTTCATTACTCAAAACCGCAATCATGGGTAAGACTGCCGACCTGACTGCTGTCCAGAAGGCCATCATTGACACCCTCAAGCAAGAGGGTAAGACACAGAAAGAAATTTCTGAACGAATAGGCTGTTCCCAGAGTGCTGTATCAAGGCACCTCAGTGGGAAGTCTGTGGGAGGGAAAAAGTGTGGCAGAAAACGCTGCACAACGAGAAGAGGTGACCGGACCCTGAGGAAGATTGTGAGAAGGACCGATTCCAGACCTTAGGGGACCTGCGGAAGCAGTGGACTGAGTCTGGAGTAGAAACATCCAGAGCCACCGTGTACAGGCTTGTGCAGGAAATGGGCTACAGGTGCCGCATTCCCCAGGTCAAGCCACTTTTGAACCAGAAACAGCGGCAGATGCGCCTGACCTGGGCTACAGAGAAGCAGCACTGGACTGTTGCTCAGTGGTCCAAAGTACTTTTTTCGGATGAAAGCAAATTTTGCATGTCATTCGGAAATCAAGGTGCCAGAGTCTGGAGGCAGACTGGGGAGAGGGAAATGCCAAAATGCCTGAAGTCCAGTGTCAAGTACCCACAGTCAGTGATGGTCTGGGGTGCCATGTCAGCTGCGGTCAATGCAGCTAGCTATCAGGAGATTTTGGAGCACTTCATGCTTCCATCTGCTGAAAAGCTTTATGGAGATGAAGATTTCATTTTTCAGCACGACCTGGCACCTGCTCACAGTGCCAAAACCACTGGTAAATGGTTTACTGACCATGGTATTACTGTGCTCAATTGGCCTGCCAACTCTCCTGACCTGAACCCCATAGAGAATCTGTGGGATATTGTGAAGAGAAAGTTGAGAGACGCAAGACCCAACACTCTGGATGAGCATAAGGCCGCTATCGAAGCATCCTGGGCCTCCATAACACCTCAGCAGTGCCACAGGCTGATTGCCTCCATGCCACGCCGCATTGAAGCAGTCATTTCTGCAAAAGGATTCCCGACCAAGTATTGAGTGCATAACTGAACATAATTATTTGAAGGTTGACTTTTTTTGTATTAAAAACACTTTTCTTTTATTGGTCGGATGAAATATGCTAATTTTTTGAGATAGGAATTTTGGGTTTTCATGAGCTGTATGCCAAAATCATCAATATTAAAACAATAAAAGGCTTGAAACTACTTCAGTTGTGTGTAATGAATCTAAAATATATGACAGTCTAATGTTTATCAGTACATTACAGAAAATAATGAACTTTATCACAATATGCTAATTTTTTGAAAAGGACCTGTATATATATATATATATATATGTATATATATATATATATATTTTTTTTTTTTCATTTAACATGGTATACAGCTTTGCTAACGTTCAAGTTCTTTCAAAAAGTTTTACTGACCACAAACTTTTGAATGGCAAAGAATATAGTTCTAAGACACTACATATGGATGTAAAAAGTGCATAAATATGTGTGCATGTAGCCTAAGTATGAACAAAGACTATAGAATATATAATAACAGCTTTATAGAGACTTTGGTATGAATAAAAGTACCAATATGCTCCAAACACAATAATAAAAGATTTTGCCATACAACAGATTATAGTATTGTTGCTAACACTATGATTTTTGACTCATTAAGTGCACACTTTAACTTATTGGTGTTTGGCTCCAAGAAGTATCTCTGTGACTACAAGCATATTGCTGTTTTTTAATACACTGTTAGTGATTTCTGTAAATTACACAGTATTTAACTGTAATATGAACTGTACTTTACTGTAGAACAGATATACAGGTTGTTACTGTATATATTAAAGTTGCATTATGGGAAATATCCTCTTGGCGCCATCTTTTACTGTAAATCCAAATACAGTAAAAAAAATGAGCGCGAAATCTGACCAATGACAGAAAGGCTTTTTTTTTTCCTCTGGGAGAGAAGAAAAGGAAGACGCACACACAAGAACCTTCGCAGCTGCCATCAAATGTATGTACAGTATTCCTGCTTTTTAATTATATATTTAACGTCAGTGTATTTTTGGGTTATTCTTCGGTTTAATTAAAAAGAAAATAATAATAAAAGTGCTGTCTCTTCACGAGGCGCAGTCACACTTTACAGGGCATGTCGATGGTAGAGAGCTTTGTGGCGGATAACGTAACTCGATTTAGATTGAGGAGAAGGTGCTGTGCAAAACAAATATCTTCCTTCTTTTCTTTCCTTTTTTTGTAGGAAGTTCCACCGTCAAAGTGTGAACATTAACAGGCCTCTGTCTTGGTTTTGACCACGTTGATAGCAGGTGAGTTATGAAATTGTTGACCAAGAATCCGGGCTTTTAAAGGTTTAAAGCTGGTTTAAAGATGTGCTGTGGTTTTTAATCGCTATGAAATCGCTTGGTGCTTACGTTACCTATTAACCCC